>NW_024589822.1:0-300000 GCF_018446385.1 Zingiber officinale
TGTGGGTTTTTTTGGGGTTAAATCAAATTTTATTTTAAAAATTTAGATGTTTTTATGTATATTAATATCATGTTTGTATGATAATGATGGAGTATTGAGATAAAAGTGAAGAATTATAGGGAAAATATCCCAAAAAAGTCGTTTTGAATCGGATTTTCGGGTTATATGGGTCGGGTTCGGGTTGATCGGGTTGGTCGAGTTCGGGTTCGGGTTCGGGTTTAGGTGTTTTGGGTTGAAGTCGGGTTCGGGTTGGGTTAAAAAAAATAAAAAAAAAATCCAACCCGACCCAACCCGACCCGACCCACCCGAATTGACACCCCTAACTTTGACCTCCACGTGTCGTTGACCCCTACTCATGCGGGCCGCCCTTTCTTACCACCGGATCACCACATATACCATATCAATATCAAAATTTTAATATAAATTGATGGCTCATTTTTCTACTCGCTCGAGCTCCTCCTTCTCAACAAGTCCTATTCTCTCGTATCGTTTGATTACAGTTGGTTCTACTCCTCCAGTGCGGCTTCTTCAGCGTGGCTCCTCCGACGTGGCCCCTCCGGCACAACCCCTCCGATGCTCAAGTTAGCAATCGATGGAGAGAGAAAAAATAAAGGAAGAAAAATAACTTGAAAAAAAAAAGAGTTACATCCACTAGTTAGAAAATAAAAGATCATTGTACCTAAAAGCTATCATCAGATGTGCTTATATAATTGTTAGAAGAGAATCTCCACGTCACCTGCCTTCGCACCTTTTTACTTCTTCCTGCCTAAGTCAGTGAGGACGCAATTTCTAATGATCCGTTATCGTGCTTTCAATCCTTGACTGTCACGTAAAGCGAAGAAAGCTCCCAAGGAACTAGTTTTGACAATCATTACTCATTCGTCATTCATTAATTGCCATGTATTATGAGGAAAAATCAAGGGAACCATCTCTGACATCCATCACTTATTTTTCCGATCATCGATTGCAATGTGCCGGCAACCAGAAGCTTCCTAGCGAAAGGCTCACTCAATAGTATTGCTCTGCGGGCTTTAATATAATTTCCCTGTGAAAACTTAATATTATTGCCAGGTGAACCTCAACGATGTCACTTTGTGGAACTGAGGGTTATTGCTCAATAAATCTATAATATTACTCTATGGACACTTAACATTATTACTTGATAGACCTTTACGTGTTGCTCCGTGAGACTAAGTGTTATTTCTTAGTGGGGCTTATCATCCTCTCGGACCAGCTACTGATCATCGCTTTGGTAAGCTATTGCCTCACCAACTAGCTAATCAGACGCAAGCCTCTCCCCGGGTGGATTCCTCTTTTTGTTGATTATAAATTTTTTGTTTGAATCTTTTTATTTCAAGTAATTGGTTGGTCATAGTTGTATAGTCGTATATAGTCATAATAATGATATACATATATAATGTAATTGTATGTAATAGTAATAATATTTATATAATGTAATAATTCTATAGCATTATTGCTCAGTAAAACTTTAATATTACTCTATGGGCACTTAACATTATTGCTTGATATACCTTTACGTATTGCTCTGTGAGACTGAGTGTTATTTCTTGGTGGGGCTTAGACGTTGCTCTGTACAACAAAGTAATATTATCTTGCGGAGCTTTGATGATATTACTTGGCAAACCTTCAGTAATATCGCCCCGCTAAAACTCTGTCATTATTACTATGTAAAACTTAGTAATATTGCCCTGTGAGAATTTGATGATATTGTTCGGCAGAACTTCGGTAATATCGCTCAGTTAAAACCCTATTGTTTTTACTTTGTAAAACTTAGTAATATTGTCATGTAGGGCTTTGACGATATTGTTCAGCAGATCTTCGATAATATCGCCCAATTAAAACCTTGTCATTATTGCTCTATAAAACTTAGTAATATTGCCCTGCGGAATTTTGATGACATTGCTAGACAGACCTTCAGTAATATCACTCGGTTAAAATCATGTTATTATTACTTTGTAGAATTTAGTAATATTACAATGCGGGCTTTGATGATATTGTTCGGCAATATTTATTCAACCCGAAAGGAAGAATTTAACTATATTATTCAGGAGAACTTGTTACATCTCTTGGAGTAAATCTGACTACCATCAAATGTCACTCCTTCAAATAGAATTGAAGAGTAAAATCAAATGAAATCTACATGTTCAATTATAATATTTTTCAAAGAAAAAACATGACTATCATTATAAATGAAATCAAGTTCATATCATAATGGAAATTCAGATATATCAATATTTTTGTTATACTAACTTTTCAATACCATATAGTTTAGAATTTGATATATCATAAGGAATCATCCGGAGGCATACCTCCACTTGTGGGGAGCATAATGATCACTTCCATTAAGCTCATGTTTAAACACAACCGCTTTTATTTTGAGGGTGTTTTTAATTCAACATGTTCCTATAACATTCTGCTAGTGTTAAAATATCTCACTACCAAAATGTATACTTTTTTTTCACCTGAATAAAAATATTTTCATGTCTCAATCCATTCTCCTCTGTATTGTCTTATGTCGGGCGTATACGTCCAAGAGAACAACTCAGAGACTCAATTAGAGCTGCATTCCGATGTCACATTCCTTTTTAGTCCAGCAGTGTTGATGTGATGGTGAGACGCAAACCTGAGCATGACTGAGAACGGCCGCTGAGTATTATTAATCGGGTATGGACAAGGTCTACAGATATGGGCAGGTAACAGGCCTGCCAATGCCCCCAAATCCCCAAGGGAGAGTTGGAGACCAGCACATAGAAGGCTCCACCACAAGGGGCCTGTGGCTTCAAAGACCTCATGGCCATTTAATGTCCCAAACGAGTGTGGCCAGAAAGTGTCACTGTAAGTGTATTTGGCAACTGATGATGATTTCCCAGCCACATTATGCATCATCTACTCGTTTGTCCTGCTTCGATTGGACCACTGCATCGCACCACATGAAAGTAGATGGACAACCAGTATTGATGGGACGAAGCATTATTAGTCATGACACAATGCTCTAACTTCAGTTTCAGTCTCATGAATGCGGAGTACTCTTCTTCATGATAAGTCATGTGACTCTGGTTAGAATCCAAGTATTGGACAAATCAAAATTCACTCCATTTGTTATAAATTCACAGGCTTGACATCACTATTAATCCTGTTGTCTGAGATATGAGGTTGAAAGAGATGGCACTAGTATTAACGGAGAGACGATTTTGATGCATCCGATATATGTACGTC
Organism: Zingiber officinale; assembly: GCF_018446385.1. Taxonomy (NCBI): domain Eukaryota; kingdom Viridiplantae; phylum Streptophyta; class Magnoliopsida; order Zingiberales; family Zingiberaceae; genus Zingiber; species Zingiber officinale. The sequence goes on from NW_024589822.1 coordinate 3,238, forward strand.
CGAAAAGTAAACCCCATGTAGAACTCTCTGATCTATAGTATGAAGATCCGAACTCTGCACATACTCCGACAAGTACCCGGAGCGTTAGAGACCAGAAACTAGGAAAAAGTTCCCAGCGCAGACCCTTCGATGCTCAAGTCAAGTCTTTTTTCCCTAGAAGAACAGTGTACGATTAAAAAAAAAACTATTAAAAATGAGTATGTATAGTCAAGTCTTTTTTCCCTAGAAGAACAGTGTACGATTAAAAAAAAAACTATTAAAAATGAGTATGTATGTGTACATACCTGACTACGAAAGAGAATCTCCCTTTTATATGAGGTTGTATATCTTTAGAGTCTGCCTGTTGTCAGAGAATATCGGGTGTCAGGGCCTGTCGAGTGAGAGAGGATGTACGGTGGTCTTTTATTGATGGAAGGAAGGTTCCATTCACAGGTGATAGTAGACCACTGGAATATTCCCTGACGTATGACAGTTATTCTATGACAGGAGGTTACGATTCCCTGATATTGTTGTCGCTTAGCGCTTTCTGTCCTGCCCGGGTTTAGTACAGACAGCTCGGGACGACCGCTCAGATGTACCACCAGGCTTGAGCCTTGATAAGGAGGATGAGCTGTGGCGAACTGACCGGGTTTTATCTGAGACTATGGCGAGGAACCCATGTTTCACGTCTTGATCGTTGAAGAGCCGACCGAGAGTTATCTTAGTGAAAATATCAACCCCATCTATACAGCCCGAACTGGGGAAGTCCGATTAGTTGGAGGCAAGTCAGGAACTAGTCCAGGCCGCGTCTTACGTCTCAGATCTGGGAACCTGTCTTGCCTGTGCCCAATCAAGAATTATGCGACTGATGACGGTGATGTAACTCCCTCCTTCTCCTGATTATTGATTGTCTCTTTTTATTGATTTTTAACTACCATGTGTCTTTGACTTTTGACTTCCTGATTTTATTGGGATCCACTCTTATACACCGTATCAACCAACCATCCATACTGTACGTCATCAATCAAAGCTAAAAGAGAAGGAGATATATTTAGCACTTGGATCATAACTTGACCTAGTAGGTCGTGCAAATCCAACGACTATTCTTATTACTACTACTAATTTTGCTTTTGTACCAGAAGAAGAATCTGCTTTTGTGGAAGGATCCACTAACCAGCACATGCTCTTGAAATGATTGATCTTTATTGGCAAGGCATCTCCCTGTTTGTGTATACTTGATGCGGGAAGAAAGGCATCTCAGCACAACCAACCAAGATTTCAACACGAGTACTTTACCTTTTATGATGATATTTACTCGAGTAAATCATAAAAAGAGGAATGATTGAACTCATCCCGATTGAGGGGATCCAATCATATTACTGTCAGTTGAATGGGATATCGATCACCCTAATTATGAAAAGTAGACTCTTTCTTTCACCTCAAATGGTAGACATAACAATAACAATCATTCGTTCGTTCATTATTTTTCATGGATCTGGATGAAACCCTCTATCGAGATAACATATACACACAAAGAATAAGAGTAATAGAGCAGAAGGAAATGCTGTTGTTTTAGAGGATCTCACCAGAAATTGAAACAGCTACAAAAGCATAATCACACACAATGTTGCTTCCAAGCCAGGAATTTTTGCCTTTTCTTCTTCTGTGGCAATCCGCCAGATGCTCAGAACAGCTCCCAGTCGAATCTCGGATGAGGAGCAGGGGTGGCGATGGAGGTGACTGCAGTGGCGGCGGCGGCGGAGGTGGATGGCATGAATAGAGAATCAAATGTCTCCCAGTTGGTTGTCACCACCACCTTCTTCTCCTGGAGTTGCTGCTGATACTGAGTGTGAATTGGATGTTGCTGCTGCTGCAAGTTCCCATTTTGATGCATTTGTTGCTGATTTTGAGTTTGAACCTGATGCTGTGGCTGATGGTTCGGTTGTTGTGCCTTTGTATTCTTGATCTTGATCATGTCCAGTGTCTCCACGTACTTCTGCACTCTCTTGATCTGATTCAAGCAGAGAATGAAGTCAGATTTGATACGATTATTGATTGTTCAAGGGCAGAATTGATCTTACCTGCAATCTCCTCTGCAACTTGGCATCATCTTCAGCAATAATGGAGTCCAATTTGATCAGCTCGTTCATCAGCAATTCGATGAGATTGGCCACGTCGTTCTCCATTACCTTCCCACCTTTGCTCAAAATCGCGTCCAACGCCGACACCTGATAAATTATTGAGAAAAAGATCGAATCTTGGAGGAAAAGAAGTAGATGACGGCGGCGGCGGCGGCGGCGGCCGGCGGTGGGAGATTATTACCTTGGAGGCGAGGCGGTCGACCTCGAGGCTGATGTCGGAGATGGACTTGGCCGCTTTCTCCATTTTTTTTGTCTTGCGCATCTCGAGCAAGCGCTTGGCCTGCGCCGTGGGGTCTTCAAGCAGCAGCACCTTCGACTTGTCCTTCACGCCGGCGATGTCCAGGAATGCCGACGAGTCCCGCTCCTTGTCCTTGTACACCAGCTTCATGTCGAGCGGGTGGAGACCAGTCTTCGACGAGAGAAGCTTCTTCAGTTCGCCTGCGCAGCGAACCACATCACCGGAAATACTCTCTCATTCAATTCATCGAACACCTTGCCGACCAATCGAACAGAAGAATAACGAATATGGAATTCTTACCGAAGGTCGCCTGGGAACTGATGTAGATCTCGTGAGACGCGACGCCGTATTTGACCTTGAGGCGGACGGTGGGCACCGGAGCCGCACCGCTGGCATCGGCGTCGGAATCGCGCTTCTGGACCAGCATCCCACACGGCCTGACCTCCCACTCCGCAACCTTCTTATCTGGAGTCTCATTTACGGAAGTAAACGCTGCCGCCGCCGCCCCCGCCGCCTCCCCACCCTCCGCCCTCCTCGACCGCATTCTCAGATCTCTCCTCCGAAATTCCCAAATGGAAAAATCCAACCGACAAGATATCGCCTCTAATTCAAAATAAAAACTAAGAAAAAAAAAATCGAAGAACAGCAGAAGAAAGATTTCTTTTTGCTTCCCCGAACTCCGACCGATTGCTTCCTCTTCCGGAAAAGAAGAACAAATTGGATAGTAAAGCGAAGAAATAAAAGGAACAAATAGTACACGATATCAAGATCAAACAATACGAACAAACAATGCGAACAAAATTTACAGCAAAAAAAAAAAACAAACAAACAAAAATCTTCTCCTTCGCTCTTCTTGACTCAAAACGGACCTCGAAGAAGAACAGTGGGCGAGTTGAGAAATAAAAGAACTCTGATATAAAACTCATCGCGCTATTTACAGCTACGTAACAACTGTTATGATCACCCATCACGGCCAAACTGAAACGCTTTTATGTCGTTGCTGTACGTTATACTCTGTTTGCTTAATTGCTTTTGGCAATTTGCCGATATGTTATTAATAAACCGGCTCAGACAGCAGCACGACACCGCGACAGCGGCATTATTCAGCGGGACCCGCCCGTTTTATTCATCCTAACTAACATTTCACGCAGTTAATTTTTCAGTTTACCCAAAAGAACACCTGCGTCGTGATTGAGGAACAGCAAGGGCTAAGGTTGTTGGTGGATTTTCCTCGGTCTGCTTTGTCGGCAAGACGAGCAGGGGACCACAAACCACCGACAGTGAGTAATAGCCGTCCGATCTTCCACCCCGTGGTCCCCGAAAGCGATGGCTCACCGTACGACGACGTAGATGATTAAGATATAATTAACAGGCGAAGACCGGTTTAACGACACGTGGTTTAAGGCAAATTGAAAGTTAATACTCACATGATTAACGAATTTGATGAAGTACGCCCGGACTTTTTAAATTATTATTCAGATATTTCTAATTTGATCCCTAGTTACGATTATTTATAGAAATTTTTTTTATAAATAAATAGAATGTAATTATATAATACTGAATTTCTAGACCATCTACCATAACTACTTTTTAATTTATCATGATGTCTCATAGCAAATTTTTATGGAATACAATCAATCATCCTAAATTCTAACTAGTGATGGAGGCGGATGACCGTCCTTATTCATTTATTGGGTAAATTTAAAAGGATGAGTAACTCTTTATCTAACAACAAATGTTTAGATATTTCATTCCACTTGAAGAAAATATATATAATATATTTTAATTGAGATTCAAATTGTGAATATTTGAATGTCTTTTTGAGAATTTTATCGTTGCACCATGCTCGAGAGTTTCATTGGCATTATTTAAGTATATATTAGGGCAGATGATCGGCAAACCGAACTCAATTGATTCTATCTTGACGTTGAAATTCTTAAGTGAGGTCAAAATCTTGAATAAGTTATTAATGACCCAATATAATTGATTCTATCTAGACATTGAAATTAATAAGTGAGGTCAAAATCTTGAATAAGTTATTAATGAGCCAATAGATACACTCTATAATTAAAGCATACTAATTCAAAAGGGTAAGCCATCAAAAGTGAGACATGAATGACAATGGTATTTTTTTTTCTTTTTTATCCTTATTAATTCATCATAATTTTACATCAATTTTTTGTTTGTAGGATAATAATTTAATTGTTTATAGATCCAAAAGGGTAATAGTAGTGTATCAATGATCTTATAGACATTTGGAGATAGAATATTCATCCTTTGATGTATCTCGTCGTTTGACTTATCTCCAAGGCGTTGTAGAAAAAATGCTAAGATCAGGATTGACTATTAAAGTTTTAGAGCTGAAACAACTTTGACTGATCAAAAGGGTTTCTTGAGACAAATAGAAGATTAAATTTAGGGTAATAAGAAACACACTATAAAAAAAATAGTTATAAATTATTGGCGATGAAATTTTAATTCGTAACTATATAGTGCTATTTGCGACTAAATATCATATGTGATCTAGTGATAAGGACAGGGGACCCACGTTGACGGCGGTCAATGGCACGCGGAGGTCAAAGGTCAATAGGAGCAGCGTCGAGATCCTGTCGGGCAGACAGGACCTCTGACCGGCCGGCCGGAGATCCCCCAAGCCGAACGGAGTATAGCTCGACCGCATGTCGAGCTTCCGACGCTCAAGGTAAAGTAGCTTATGGGCCGAGTGGACAGGCCGCTCGGTCGGAGCACAAATCACAGAGGTGCGATCCCATCCGAGCATAGAACCGAGGATCTTCCCGCTCGGTCCGATGCATACGCATGCCCGAGTGCTAGGAGCGCCGAGCGGCAGGACCGCTTCCGCTTGGCCCTGGAACGACAAGAGACTCAAAAAGACGAAAGGGACAGCTGGTAACATCATCCTCGAGACGTCTGCCGCCGACAAACAACATGGTCGGCGGTCGGACCGGACAGAGTATCGTACGGTGGATGTTTCCACCGTCACGTCAGAGATATGCTCGGACGATTGCGGAATAGCGTCAGACATGCTTTTCCGACACATCCATTCTGAGGTATGTCTGGGGAAGCGTGCACGCGCCTCCTCGGGGGTCCTATATAAGGACCCCAAACTTCGACGGAGGTATGCAGAATTCTCATCACTGTAGCCACAGTTACTCTGTCTCCTTTTTTCCTCGTTGCCTGACTTGAGCGTCGGAGGCTCGTCGCCAGGAACCCCTTCCCGGCTCGACTTCTTTGCAGGTTCGTCGGAGATCCACATCACCAGTAAGAGACAGCGGAGAGCGCCACGCCCCCAGCATTTGTCGACTCAGCGCTCGGACAATTAATATGGTTGCAAATAATAATATTTCAAATATATATATATATATTAGCGATGAATTTTATAATTCATCGCTAATAGGGTTTTAGGCGCGTCCCGTTTCTAAAGAAAGATTAGCGGTGAATTAATGGGGTCGAATTCGTAGTGAAACTGTAATGTTAGCAACGAAATGAATTGTATTCACCGATAAACCTCGTGCTTAGCGGTGAACAGGGATTTTTCACTGCTAAACCTCTATTATAGTGACAAAATGACTTAATTTGCCGCTAATCGCAAGATTTAGTGGCGAAAATGGAAAATTGTTGCTAACATACGTAAAAAAAGCCCTAGTTTCCTCCGACACCATACTTTTTTTTCCTCCTCCACTTCTTCTCCTACGCTGTGTTTCTCCTCCAATGACTCTGACGACTTCGGCGACTCTTCCCTCCTATTCCTTGCTCTGGTGACTCTTCCTTCCTACTCCCTGCTCTGGCGATTGTCTTGCTTCTGCTTCGACCAGCCTTCATATTCCGACCCTCCTTCAAATCTTTTCTCTCATGGTTGAAGTTTTTCAAGTATTATTTTCAGTATTTTTAATCAATTTTTTTTTTTGTACTTAAATGATAATCTCAAAGGATATTTTGATATTTAGATGATAGTTTTAGGCATATTTTAATCTTTAGAAAGGATAATTTTAGGATTTTTGATACTAGATGATCTTGATACTAGTTATTTTTATCTCTAGTATTTTCAATATTTTTAATCATAATTTTAAGGTTATTTTAATACTAGATGATAATTTTAGAGATATTTTGATACTTAAATAATGGCTTTAGTGTTTTTTGATATTTAAATGATAATTTTTGAGTTGTTTTGATCCGTCGATGAAAATGATAAATTTTAATTTATCTAAAATTCATTGTCCATGTTAAAGGTGTGACAATTTGTTTAAATATGAGTTGGATTAGAATTTATCGGTGGGGATTTGATATATTATACAAAGTCTGGAATTTTCATGATGAAATTGTTATATCATCTGTTAACATAAATATTGTAAATGAAGAGGAATATGATTATGATTTTGAAGAAAGATGCGGATGTAGCATAAGGGTGTAGGAGAAACAAGAAGGAGAGGGAGCATTTTAGTCCTTTCATAGTGTAGGGTTTTAAGGAGAGGGAGATGGCACTATTGCGAGAGTGGAGGGGCTGGTTTTTTCCGTCGCCAAGAGAAAAAGGGGCATGGGTGTTGGTCCGCCGCCTCCGGTGGTCCACCGCCGATACGGGCTAACAACTCCGGCGTCGCTCTCGGGTAGACACGTTGGCGCCTCACGCACAGGGACACACAGGACAGTCACCGTTCCTCCTTTCTCCGTGTTGACGCCGTCGAGGAGCACTGTCATCGCCACCTATCACCTCCTCAGTCGGCCGTCGTAGTCCCCAGCGGCCACTGACACCCTCACCGCCTCATGGCCGCCGCCGCCGCCTCCAGCGGTCGCTGCCGCCTCCTCCAGCATTTGTCGCAGTCACTGCTGTCACAACCGCCTCCCTCGACTGCTGTCACCGTCGCCGCCTCCAGCGGCTACCGTCGCCGCCTCATCCACGATCTTCGCCCTCTGAACAGCCGCCGCCTGAGTTCTTAGATTCCGTAGTATTTATCTACTTTGGCCTGCAAGCCGATAGGGTGTTCGGCCTGCGAGCTGATGTGGTGTTCGACCTGCGAGCTGATATGGTTCCGACCTTCGAGTCGTTCATATGTTCCCACTCCCTGGCTCCGTGGGACCTTCGACTTGTATTACCACCGATCCGTGTTGACCTAGTTCTCCATCCCGTCTGATCCGTTATGCTATAGAAAGTCTCGCCTCCGCGAGCCCAAGTATAGGGAGATTATCACTCTCCTTTTTACATATGACATTGCTATTCGTCATTATATTTTATATCAAAGGAGGCTAATCTGAGACAGCTTATCACAAGCGTTACGACCAGTCCACTTGTCAACCAGAGGGTGCCCCCCTCCCCGGGGCCAAGGTACGTTATCATACTTTTTATTCGTGCATTTCGTTATTCTACTATTATTCGGCTACTATATATTCGTGGGACCCGCCTCGAGCATTGAGGTACCAGAGACCGGGGCAACCCAGTCACTGGCTGTAGGTATTGTTAACTAGAGGACTTTTGATGACTCAGTAAACACAGAAGACAACTCACCATCCGGGTCATGGAGATGCGGTCAACATTTCAGTCACGTCACTCCGACAGTTCCGTCTTCTCAGATTCCCGACAGGATCAGATAATTTTTAAGACATACTTACTTATTTAAAAAATGCAAGTAGACCTCAATTAGATGATATTAATAAAAATATGAATACACATGATATTAGAGGAAGTTATACCTCGATGTTTAAAGAAGCATAAAAAGAGTTGTATTACACTTTACTAATTTTTCTATATTCAATTTTTTGGTCAAGTTAATTGATATACTACTTCAGTTATTTTATTGCAAGAGGCATTTCAATAGAACGTGATTCCAAACTCTCATTACGAAGCCAAAAAATTATTAAAAGAGTTAGGATTGACATGTGAGAAGATACATATATGTAGAAATGATTGTATATTATTTTGGGATGAGCACGAAAATAAAGATACATATCCAGTGTGCAAGGAGCCCAGATGCAAGTATGATGGGATAAACAAGAAAAATGATATTCAAATTTTTTTTTGATATTTTCCTTAGAAGTCCTAACTTAAGTGGCTGTTTATTACGAAACATACAGTAAAAGTAATAGATATGAGATGACATAAAGAAAAACGGATTAAAATATATGGTGTATTATGACACCCAATAAATCATGAAAAAAAATTTAAGATATCACATGAAATATTTACAAATGATCCACCAAATACTTGCTTAGTTTAGTGTTTGGCTACAAACATTTTAATATGTTTGGAAACATGTCAAATACTTTTAGTATATGACATGCTATATTTGTGAATTATAATTTGTCACCATAGATTTAATTCCGGGAAAGAGTTAGATGTATATTAACATCTTTTTATTAATACGTATTATAACACCTATGAATTAGCACTAATGTGGAAAGAGCTTACCAGGATGGAATCCTCTGGTCCCCTTGTCCTGGTCCGCTCTTGCACCAGGACAAGAGGATTGGTGGGAGGCAATGACCCCCACCTATTAACAGGTGGGTGCCATTGCCCCCGGGATGAGATCCTCTGGTCCGCAAAGACTGGATAAGTCCCTGATCCAGCCTTTACATTGGTGGGGGGTAATGCCCCGCCTAACAGGTGGGGGCCATTGCCTCCCACCAATCTCCTTGTCTTGGTCCAGGAGCGAACCAGGACAAGGGGACCAGTGGATCCCATCCCATTACCCCCAATAGGGATCCTCTGGTCCACAAATTGTGGACCAAGGGATGATCCATTGCATGAGGATCTTTGATTTGGATAGACTCCACTTTTAAATAGGTGGAATCCATTCAAATCAAAGGTCTAAAAAAATGGATCATCTTCTAATCCGCAATTTACGAACCAAAAGATCCATCCTCCATTACCCCCACTAATGCACTGGTCCAACCTTTACGGATAAGAGGATCTCATCCCGAGCTTACCCGCAAAGATTGCATTTTGATATCATTATGAAAGCCAACATCGTTTCCGCAATTGCAGCAGATGTTTCCGCATGCTGAGATTGCATTGGATGCTTGGCAAGGTGTTAACATTCAATGGACGATACCTCAATGGATTTCTCTACTTACTTTAATATTCAGTGGATTTTTTACCCTTTTGCTCTCAATATGGCAGATACTTGCCATTACAGTCAAGTTTGTTGGCGTACTATGTTGTGTTTTGCCATTACAGTCAAGTTTGCTCTCAATATGGCACATCGTATCCAACATAAAATCACAATAACCAAATGAGCAAATGATTGGTAGGATGAAATACACAAAATCCGACATCCCTATAATTTGACGCGTTCTCAGCTGCAAAAGGTAAATCAGTGTGTTGTGTTTTGCGTTGCAATTTGTAAAGGTCTCTCTCTCTATGGAATTCGTTAAACGCCGTGGGTTTTCGTCTCCTTTGAGAGCAGGAGAGTCTCTCCCTCTCTCTCCATGGAATTCGTTAAACGACGTGGGTTTTCCTCTACGTCTCCTCCGAGAGCAGGAGAGGAAGAGGTTTCGGATACGAAGAGGAGGGATTGGGCATCACTGACCCCGCCGCTCCTTCTCGCCGTTCTCCATCGCCTCGACAGCCTCGAGGACTTCTTCGCCTTCCGCGGAGTCTGCCGCGCGTGGCGATCGGCGGCCGCCCCCTCCGTCGACGCCCTCGCCGGACAATCGCCGCTCCTCCTCCTCACCCGTTTTCCCTCGTACACTGAGGCCTTCTTCGACCTCCCCCGCCGCCGTCTCTACCGCTTCCGGCTCCCATGGAGCGTCCACTCGCGCCGCTCCCTCGCTTTCGTCCCCGGTGGCCACCTCGTCACCGCCACTCACTCCTCTAAATCCAAGATCCTCCTCTGGAACATTTTCACCCAATCTCAGATCCGCCTCCCCACCGCCCCCTTACCCTTTCGCCGAGTCCTCCTCTCCTCCGACCCCGTCACCGCCGGCCACCACTGCGTCGTCCTTCTCTTCTCCAAGGGCGGATCCTTAATTCAATACTCCCGCATCGGCGACTCCGTCTGGACCATCCGCGATTCCGATCCAAGCATCGAAGACATGATCTTCTTCCGCGACGGCAATCTCTACGCCCTCACCGCCACGATGCAGCTCCTCGTCGCGGATCTCTCCGCCGATCGAGACTTCCACCCGTTACGCAACGGCAGTGCGGCCGCCCCCGCTCCCGCCTCCGCCCACTACGAGCAATTTCTGGCCGAAGCCGGCGGCAACATGCTGGTCCTGTGCCACAGATTCCAGCGCGGTTTCGACGTTTTCCGATGGGACTTCAAGAGCGGTAGATGGGTGGAGGCGCTTGACTTGGGGGGAAGGGCTGTGTTCCTTGGATCCACCGGCTTCGCCGGATCGATCGCCACCGGAACTGGATTGGGGATCAGAGGCGATTGCATCTACTACGTGGGCCGGCGGAAGGATGCCTGGTACGTGTTCTCGATGGAAGAGCAGACGATCGAAGTGCTTTCTCCGGATTCGCCGGGGTTGCTCAAAGGTGAGTCCGCAATGGAGACGGTATGGGTGCTCCCTAGCCTCTGCTAAAGCACATGTGTTCTCGACCCGTTCGGCAAAATGCTTAGCTGAAGTACTTGTACTGTTATAAATTCATCAAAAAAAAATAACCTCTTCACAATCAAAACAGAGCATACTAAATTTGCTCTTCCCAACAATAACCAGAAATAAACCCGACAATAACAAGTAGCGATGCAAAGTCCTATTTCAGAAATCAACTACTGAAACATCATCCTCATATACAAGTCCAAAATCAGAGTCTGATTACTGACGCTGCGTTTTCCTAGTCTAGAAGATCCTTACCTTACTTCTTCACCTCTTCGTATTCTGCATCTGGAGCTTGATCACCTTGAGACCCTCCGGAAGATGATGATCCACCCGAGCTTCCTCCCTGCATGTGCTGCCCGATCTTCGAAACAGCCTTGTTAGCTGCGTCAAGCTTGGCCTTGATGCTGTCGATGTTGTCCCCCGCCATCTCTTTGCGTAGATCAGAAACAGCAGACTCGATCTCACTGGCCACCTCAGCGGGGATTTTGTCCCTGAACTCATTCAGGCTCTTTTCGATGCTGTAGATTGTGGTGTCGGCGCTGTTCTTGATGTCAATCAAGGCTTTCCTCTCTTGATCCTTTTGGGCGTGCAACTCCGCCTCCTTGACCATCTTCTCGATCTCATCCTCAGAGAGCCCGCCGGACGAGCGGATAGTGATCTGCTGCTCCTTTCCAGTGGATTTGTCTTTTGCAAAGACAGTCACGATCCCGTTGGCATCAATGTCGAATGTGACCTCGATTTGTGGCATGCCGCGAGGTGCTGGTGGAATACCGATGAGTTCAAACTCGCCCAAGAGCTTGCTGTCAGCAGCCATTTCGCGCTCGCCTTGCAACACACGGACTCCAACCTGGGTTTGATTGTCAGCAGCCGTTGAGAACACCTAATTGAAGAAATGAAACATTTCACAAAGATTAGTCTAAATATCACATTCTTACCTTTTTTCAAAAATGAAACTAATAGTTAGTATTATTCTACACCTGGCTCTTCTTTGTTGGGATGGTAGTATTTCTGTTGATCAATCTTGTAAAGATACCGCCGAGAGTTTCGATGCCTAGCGATAAGGGTGTCACATCTAACAAGAGAAGTTCCTTAACATCTCCACGAAGAATACCACCCTGGATAGCAGCTCCCATTGCAACAGCTTCGTCTGGATTCACTCCCTTGCTAGGGCTCTTTCCGAAGATCTCAGAAACTATTTCCTGAACCCTCGGAACTCGAGTCATTCCACCAACTAGAAGAACCTCGTCGACTTCTTTGCTGCTTATGTTGGCATCCTTCAGACAATTTGTGCAGGGACTCCTGGTCCTCTCAATTAAGTGATTTACTAAGGTCTCGAACTTTGATCTTGTAAGAGTGATATTCATATGTTTTGCTCCAGAAGCATCAGCAGTTATGAATGGAAGGTTGATTTCAGTCTGCGAAGTCGACGATAGTTCAATCTTAGCCTTCTCTGCTGCTTCACGAAGCCTTTGTAAAGCTAGTCTGTCTTTTGAAAGATCTATTGCTTCAGATCTCTTGAATTCATCGACCAAAAATTCGACAAGAGCATTGTCGAAATCTTCACCGCCCAAGAAGGTGTCACCATTTGTAGCTTTGACCTTGAGAAAAAAAATAGAATGCTCAAGAAATGGATAAAAGATAGTAAACACTAATTTTAAAGGATAAAAATATCTATACCTCAAATACACCATTTGATATTTCTAAAATTGAAACATCAAATGTTCCACCTCCAAGATCAAACACAGCGATCAAGCCTTCTTTGTTGTTCAAACCGTAAGCTAGTGCAGCTGCGGTTGGTTCATTAATGATTCTTTGCACATCTAGGCCAGCGATTCTCCCAGCATCCTTTGTAGCCTGGCGTTGAGCATCATTAAAATATGCAGGTACTGTAATCACGGCCTTCGAAATGGATTTACCAAGGTAAGCTTCAGCAGTTTCTTTCATCTTTGTCAAAACAAATGCACCGATCTGGCTAGGAGAATATTGCTGACCGTTAGCTTCTACCCATGCATCCCCATTAGGTGCCTTGACAATCTTAAAAGGAACCATCTTCATCTCTTTCTGTGTTTGAGGATCATCAAAACGACGGCCTATCAGTCGCTTGGTACCGAAAACAGTGTTTGTTGGATTAGTAACTGCCTGACGTTTTGCTGGGGTTCCAACAATCAATTCACCTTTTTGATTAAAAGCTACAACTGATGGTGTAGTACGGGCTCCTTCAGCATTCTCAATAACTTTAGCATTCTGCACAAGCATGTGAAAGAATATTTAGTTTTCAAATGAACCAAAAATGGTCAAGTGGCAAATAGACCAAAGAGAATGCATGAGGTATAACCTTTCCCTCCATGACCGCAACACAAGAGTTTGTCGTTCCCAAATCAATCCCAATTATATCATTGCCTAGAGGCTTTGAACTGCATAAAATGTATACAAAATAACCTTGGTGAAAGGACCAACAAACATAGCATAATATCATGTGATAGATTGTGCGAGTAGCGAGATAAACAAAATTCATGATGATAAATCATGTAAATGTTGAGTTGATACCTGAAAGTTCTAGCCAAGTTAGTCCATTTGTGGCCTAGCGCCACGCCATTGCTTCCTGATAATAACTGCAGAAATAAACAAGAAATAAAATGTGGATGATCGCATATGAAGCTTAGAGACCGTAGCCTGGTCAAACTTAGACACATATATATTGAGACCTACAAAGTATGTTTAAAACCCTTATACCTTCTAAATCCTTTGAATATTTATATTGCATTTATGTTGGAAACATATAATAACAAGATAGAAGATTTAGCATATCCTCTAACTGTGGCCAACTAATCAAATAGTTATATTCATGATTCATCTTCAAATGATATGTTGCATAACTGCTACTCCAATCAATGATCAAATGTTTCGCCTAAGTGATGAACTTATCATATGATATCAGCAAAATACCATTTATCTATCTTTGACACATAGAGTCCCACTTCATATATTGCATCATTTGCTTCCAAGTAAGCTCATACATAATTATATACCAAATTATCTCATCTTCTAAAAATTTGAGAGAGAGAAAAAAAAAGAAGAAAACTACCATAGCCAAACCAACATTGTGTTTTAAAAAAATTAGTACGACCAGATATTTATGTTATTTACTGAAATTGGATCCAATCAATAAACAAAAATTAATCAAAATTATATAGAAGCATAGATAGCCACATAGGGCACTGTTAAATCACAACTTGGTAATTGGAGAGACAACTGGTAGGAGGAATAGAAGGAAAGGAAAATGAACATAAAATTTACAAAATAGGCCATCTACGCTCCCTTCTTTTCAACCAGAGTAAACCAAGCCTACTTGACAGTTAACTCGTCAACTTTCCCTCTTTAATTATAGATGAAAAAATTGAAAGAACCCAAATTGTCAATGATTGTTAAGGAACTATAACAGGTCAGATTTGGCAGCATATATAACTGGCCTTATTAGATGGTCACACTTGTGAGCAAGGTTTTGCATTTCTTGGCTATCATTTTCATCTATGTATAATAGACACTTATTGCTAGTAATCCAACTGCTGGTCTCCCATATACCCACCAATATATTGCTCATTTTCTGCACGTAATTCCTCGTCCTAAACCATACTCATCCCATCTCTGCCTTCTCCTTCCTATGGCAAGTCTGAGCGACAGATCTGGTACCTTGCCCGACTAGAACTTGTAAATAATAAGAGGACAGAAGAGGGAATCATCTGACTATGTATGACCCGAACATAATTTTCCAAACTACAGCCAACTTAATTTAACAGCATATATTACTGGATTCATTAAGTGATCAAACTTGTGAGAAAGGATTTGAATTTCTTAGTTATCATGTCTTATCTACTATTTCTGTCGTACATAGAGGTATTATACAACACCTATGGCTGATTAACATGTATTAACAAAAGGGCTGACGAAGGATGGAAGAAAGAAAAGGAAGCTTACGGATCCGAGGCGGGAGGACAGGAGGGGCGTTGACAGATCGCGTCGCCTCATAGCTCGAAGCATCGCGGACGCTGCCATTGATCGATCTTCTCCGAGGCGAAGAAACCACGCGGACGAGAAGGGCGACAAGGGTTTAGGGCTGCGATTGCGCAGGAAAGGGGTCATTCGCCGGATTAAATAGCCCATGGTTGACAAGCTCGCGACGCTTCTAGAATTAAGTCGGCCCAACTCGAACCCACTCAATCCTGGATAGCTCATTAATGGGCGGCCCTATTGAAGCTCAATGCAAATATTTGGCCCAGTTTATGGCCCAATTAAATTAAAGGCTCGCTAGCTGCTGGTAGGGGTAAATGAGAAGACTAGGTAAATTTTGAGGGGCATTATGGAGATTTCAAAAACTTTATGGCTTAAATTTTGGGGGAAAAGGAAAATTCCAAGCCCATTGATCCTGTTTCGTCAGCAGCCCGATGGATCCCTCGCCGCACAACTCCTCCACAGCCACCGGCGACGGCGTCCTCTCCGTCCCCGCCTCCACCAATCCCATACCGACGCCAAACTCGAATTCAGGCACCGTTGATGATCAGAAGGAGAGCCTCAGCCAGATCATCGACTCCGTCGACAGAACCCTCGGCCTCCTCCACAAGCTCTACCTGACGGTATCTTCCTTCAGCGTCGCTTCGCAACTCCCGCTCCTCCAGAGACTGTAACCCATCTCCCTCTCCCTTTCCTGCTTTGAATCTCCTTTCGTTCCACTCTGCCACCGCCTCTGATTTTAGGTTTTTTTTTTTTTTTATCAGAAACACTTTGGTGGCGGAGCTCGATGGGATACAGAAATTGGCGGAAAATTGCAACTTCCAGATCCCTTTGGAGGTCGTCAAGTGGGTTCTTTGGTTCCTGGCTTTTTAGGCCCCATTTAGTTTGCCTCATCTGTCTTTTCCACCTACGTTTGAATAACTTTAGAAGATTTTGCTTTTTTCCTTGTAGTTTGATTGATGATGGGAAGAATCCAGATCAGTTCACTAGGGATGTGATAAATAGCTTCATTTCCAAGAACCAGATTACCAAAGGAAAGACTGATGCTTTGAAGGTAAACTCCTCGATCCCTTTCTTCTCCAGGATTTATTTGACATAGAAACTATGTATTACTCGAACTTTTCTCCACTTTTTCTTGAGTCTTGCTATGTAGCGAATTTCGGAACCTTATCTTATCTGATTTTATGTGGAATTTTGAACCAGATGATGTTAGGTATATGCTCACAATGTGTTTATTCAACTGATACACTTTTATTAATTCAAGATGATAATTTCAGCACTTGATATGACAATGTTGGTCTCGAGACCAAATGGAAAAGGTTAAGAGTTGTGTTAGAACCACTCAGTCAGCTAAAACAATATAAGAACAATTAATGAATACATCCATAAAAGTTTGCTGATATCCAATAGTGCTCGTTGTTGTTGTGAACTTTGACATTTATGTTCTTAAATTAGGACAACTTCATTAAGACTGAATAGGCATATCTAAAAGCAACTGATACAATCATAGATAAGTTGAATAATTAGATCTGTAGGTAGGCCAGTAATGAAGACTAAAGGAAACTTTGCTTAACATAAGTGGTCAATTTTGTGTTGGTATTGCTAGATATATAGCATATATAGGAGGGATCAAATCTTGGGATAAAGTTCATGTTGCTGTCTTCTTATTTGTTGTTGAAACATAACACACCAGGAAAGCCACAAAAAAAGGCTTCTTGCGTGATATTCAGCCATGCATCTAATGCAATGCTGACCAAGAGCAGCAAAGATTTACAATTCTTCGGCTGTGCAAAACTGTTGTTGCTTTGATGTAATTTTTTTGCAATGCAATGGGTCATTAAACAATACAACAGTTGAGTTTCAAATTAGTCTTCATACTTATCTTCATCTACCCAGAAGTTTTTTGCACTAGCATTACCAGGGTTACTGTTAAGTAATGATTCTATACGTTGTTTGCTTTTTCCCTTCATTGTCTAATGGCCATAAGTTTTGTTGATTGCACTATGCTTTCTGATCTGAGAAGGTAAATGACTATAATTTTAATGCTATTAGATTATAGATGCTTTGATTAGCACATATTTGCATCATTGCTGCATATCACGTATTGGTTTTTTATTTTTATTTTTTTCCTAATGGTAATAGAGTTTTAGAAAGCACCTTCTTGAGGAGCTTAATCAAGCTTTTCCAGATGAAGTGATCACTTACAAGGAGGTTCGTGCTGCTGCTGCTGCTGTAAGTCATAAGAGCTTAACTCATCAAAGTCATTCCTTAATATTTTTCCACTGACTAGATCAATATTTCTTTTGCTACTCTAAAACATTTCAAACTCAATCTTCTATTGTCATAGTTGCATCCATATATTTGGTTCTTGCAATGGAAGAATACTTATTCCCAAGGAATATAATTGATAGGGAATGAAATAGGAATATTTATTCTTTAGTTTTGGTTTATAGAATGGAATAGACGGGTCATTTTCATTGCTATATTTGGTTCCTAAATATGTTATAACTAACGGACAACAAACTTGCCAGTCCAAAGTTTGTCTTTCATATGCCTATTTGGCCTGCTCGCCCTGACCTTTTTTTCTTAGTTGCTCAGCCGCCCTGGTTTGTTTGACGCTGCTCGCTCTATTTGGCCCAAGCTTTCCATTCAAAATATGTATTTGAATAGGTAGAAATAAACATTTTTCTGAGGGTGAAATGGAGTAGGAACGTGTATTCCTTGAAATGGAGGTAAGGAATAAATAAAAACTATGATTAGAGAATAATAATTTGGGAATTCATAAGGTATCTGATAGCTATTTCTATGATCTAAACACACCATATATTGTGAGCTATTACTGCATGATTGCATCTCAAATTTTCAATCGAATTTGACTAATTCCCTAACACAGCTAACTGTGCCTATCTCGCTTTTCCCTGCTAAACAGCTGATAAATGCAAACACATTATAAGACAATTGCTTCGTCTATGATTTGGGTATCTTAATTTTCAGGAACCAGAGGCTGGTGCAGGCCCAAAATGCTATACCTAATGGAGATGTCAAAATAAAACCAAAGCATTAGCAAGCAATTTGGCTACTGTTCCATTCTGCGACAACACCTGCTTGCTTCTATTCGATAACTATAGTGAATTAGTGATTCATATTACAGAGATCGCAATTCTATTCTATAAATTCTTCGGAGTTGAATGTACTCTTCATACATTCATCTGCCAGATTATGTTTCTTTTTTACTACTACTTAGGTAATTTGTTTCTTGATTTTGCTGTAAACATGTTTGAATGAAATTCACAGTTTAGCTCTTGAATTATTTCAGTGTCCCACTTGTATACTTCATAGGTTTACTAATGAGCCTTCGGAATTTACTGGGCTCACTAATGGGCTATAAATGGGCTATAAATGGGCTTCTAAATTAATTCAGAAATTCTTTTGTACAGTACACATATTGGTAACTGATGTAAAGGAAGGAAATAACGGGCTGAGTAAAAATTTGATAAAATTGAATTAATTGATGTGATTTAAAAATCCAGTTCAGTTAATTTGGTTTATAGTTAAAAGAATTTGATTTTAATTTTAAAATATAAAATTCAGTTAATTCGAATAAGGATATTAATTAAATAAATTTTTATTTAATAATATAATTAATTAAATAAAATTTTAATTTGATTTTAAAATTTTAATTAATTAGATTGAAAATTGAATTAACTGATATTTAATTATTTTAATTTATTCAATTTTCATAGATTGATTAAAAAAATAATTTATTCAATTCGATCCTTTTTGGCCTCTAAGTTGTAAACAAATTTAACCTATAAAAATTAATTATCTACTAATTTAAAAATTAATATAAATTGTTGAGAAAATTAAAAATCTAGATTGTGCTTGAAAATTTTAATATATAAAGATATATAATATTTTTATTTAATTTATATTTTTCTAATAGCAGATAATTATGCCATGGAATGGAATTGGAATTGGAAAGGTGACATGACATGACCTGGAATTGGAAAACCTGATCTACTTGCTCAAGCCTCAAGTAAGAAATTAAAAAACTCGGAGGGTTGAAATGGAAACTTCTCAATTATTAAAAGCAGTCCTCCCTGTTCTTCTCTGGGCGATCCTCTTCCTTCGCCGATGGCTACCAACCTCCTCTCTCCCACGATCCTTCCGCCTACAAATCCGCGTCTCCGCCGCCCGCTCTCCCTCGCCGCCCGGGCCTCCTCTCCGGTTCCCTCCTCCGGCGACGCCAAGCGCCGCTGGTGGGCTCCACTGTTCCGCTCGATCTTTGGCGACACGCCGGTCTCGGACGAGGAACCGAAGATTGCCGGTGAGACTGCAGATGCGGCGACGGAATCCTCAGAACGGAGGCCGAGGCTGACGACAGAGAAGGCGAAGATGCTGCGGCGGGAGATGAGGGCGACGGAGACCTTCCACGACGCGATGTACCACTCCGCCATCGCTTCTAGGCTCGCTTCCCCGGACCAAGAAATCTGAACTTTTTGCCGTTCCGCACGGCTGCCTGTTGTGGTCAGTAACGAAGAAAACCTACTTTTCTGCTTTGAATTTTCTATCCTTTTACCCCCTTTTTTTTTCGGTTGCGAGAAGGGAAGAAGATTTTCTATCCCATAAATTTCTTCAAATCAAGTTTTTGGCGATTTAATTTTTGTTTATTTTTTCCGCCATTTTTCTTCAGATACGATTGATGCTGAACTTGGTTTTGGTATTTGAAGATCGATGTAATATATTGGAACGATCGGCCAAAAATCTCATCGAAGTGCGTTTTCGTCGATTTTAAATCTTGCTTTTCTGCCATCTTTTCTACGATACCGAAAAATCTTAAATTTGTTGATGCTAGAACGATCATTCAAAAAAAACTTCCCGAAACACCCATTTTCTCATCGTAAATTCGTAATCGTCCTGAAAATCTCAAATTCGTTTGATGCTTAAAAAAAAAAAATCTGCAGTAAATGTTGGAAGAACGATCATTCAAAAATCTCATCGAAACTCGTTTTTGTCAATTTAAATTTTGCTTTCCGCCAAAATGATTCGAATTAAGATTCAGAATTATTAATTAGCGCATTTGGTGACCTGGTAATAAAACAAGTGACATGACTTTTGAATGTAAAATAAATATATTAAATATAAAACTAAGAAAAAAGGAGTAAAAAAAATATTAAAATTATAATGGGAATATTAAAATTAATTAGCGCACCTAATTTTATCTAATAGCTTTTAGAAACATTTAATGGGTATATATGCCTCTTTTAGCCAAACACAACCACCAAACTTAGAGAAGATAAACAGGTAAAATAAATATAAATGACTTGATTAATTAGGATCATAATAAACCTATCCTTGCAAGGAAGGCCTATGGATACGTTAGTGTCCTTTGCATAATTAATGACTGTACAGATAGTTATAAAATTGGCGATCAAGCAAAAGGTGATGTTGCCCAAATGGGCTTCTCACTTTAGCGGAGTTACTTTGGATTCTGCACGTAGTATTTTAGGAAGGCCCTTTGGACTGTTCAGTCAGCAGGATCGAGCTTGATTCAATCCCAACTGCCAATTGATCAGCGGCCCACGTTGATATGCACTCTGTCTGACGGATACAGACCCTTTCTCACTATGATCGCTGGTCTCTGATGAACTTCCGGATTCTCCGAAAGTTACAGGTTCAGTAGGGTACCAGTGTCACACTTTGATGTTGTGTCAATGGTTCTTCCTCCCTCTCTGGTTGGATGTTCAAATCAATCTGGCGTGTTTTGAGAGGGGACGCAGATGTCGTTCTGTGATCAGATGCTTCGTCGACTACCATATCGACGCTCGACGTATCTACCTTCTGAGTGGCAACCTCATCGATCGGACCGGTTGGTGTAACATCCATACTCCCTGGTTGTGGTGACAAAAGTGGTGATGGCAGGATGGGTGACTTCTGCTTTGCTGGTGTCTCGGATGCCTTCTCCGACTGACGCTTTTCGCGCCTTAACTCGAGCGTTCTGAACCTGCGTTTCACAGTGAGGCAGACGTTGCATGTGCAGTGTGGCTTGTGCTTGGGGCCCTTGCCACTGGGAGGCTGGATACAGACAATGCAAGTGCAGCCAGGCTTATGCCGGGGATGTCTTGTTGTTGGTTGGGAAGATTTTTGGAGGCTTTTAGTGTAACCAAGAATAGCGAGGTTTGCAAGGGTATCAAGCCCGTCTGACACTTCGACGCTGTCTCTTTCTGCTTTCGCCTTCCCCTTTTTCAAAACACCTGTTGTTCACAGAAACAATTGGAATCAATAATTGCATTTGAAGTACTTGACTTGAGAAAAGAAACTGGAAAAGTCCAACAGCTAAGCCACAATCCTTTGTAATTGTAGTACATTAAGCTATCTTTAGAAAATGATAACGAATAAACATACCTAATTAGCAGAAAGTATTGAATACTGACAATCTTTGGAGATTATAGCCATAGTATGACTGAGGAAATAATATATATACCTGATTTACAGGAGACCATGTCTGCTATCTGCTCCAAACTCAATTCTTGAGCAGAAGAACAAGATGACCTGAACATATTGAAAGAACCAGTAACAAATAGTTGAATAGGATTGAGTAAATTGTTGACAAGACTATCACACTTTTGGTGAATCCGTGTATATACACAACTAACTAACAGGAGTTTAGTTGGAAAGAGTTGCAAACTTCTTTTTCCAATGACAAGTTTAGAAGCAATGGTTTATGTTTTAAGGTTGAACATAAGAATGCAACTTTCGTACAATAATAAACAAAAGCTGGAATGAATCATGATAGATTGATGCGTGTAAAAATCCTGCCAGGGACTATTCATGTGTTCTTAAGATGTACAATTCAAAGGCACAATTCCAGGGCATCTAGGGCGTTTCTATTAGTTTTCAGAGACCAAGACAGCAACTATTTTGGGTTGTCAGTTGGACATAATAACTTCTTTCATCTGGTCAGATCATCAACGTCAGTCAAAGTTTAGCATGAATCATTAAGATGGATATTTATATCAAAATGTTATAGGGTCAATTTCAAAATATATCTCAGCGTTAACCCCTTCACAAATTAATGTTCACCTTTTAGTTTAAAAAATTAATCATAATCAATTAAATCTTCAATAATGAATCGCATCCTGAGACGATAATTTTTTTCCAATGTATCATATTGCCACGCGATACTGAATTACAAATAATTGACCCATCTTGTTTATATCACTTAGCTATTTGAGGAACTCAATTAATTGACTGCACCGACCATACTTAGGTGTCATCTCATCACTTAATTGTAAATTGATGATATTAACAACAGAATCTAATTGTTAAGGATTTAAATAGGTAAATATAGATTTGTTTAAACTAACAGGCAAAGATAGACATGTAAAAAATGGTAAAAGTTGGAATAAAAATTGCACCTGACCCAATATTAGACAGTACGATCCTACACATGTTTATGATATTGCACAAAATCATGATGAACTTGCAAACAAGATCTGAAACAGAAAAATGCAAGTCCTAGTGATTTCCTGTATGAAAATACTCATTCTAGATTTTCTGATTCTAACAGAGCATTGACAACCATATACTTTAAATATTCATGATTCATTTGAGAATGCCAAAATTTAACTAAAAATGAAGGGACTTCAACAGTTCCAAAATATAAAGCTCCAAGTCACCTTTCAGGATCCCAAACATTTTCCAAGCAAGTCCACCTGAATAGAAGTAGTGCATCCACTGGCACTTTGCGCCACTTCAAACATTCTTCACATCGAACCCATTGGTGACTTTCACTGGACAATGTTACAAAGAATGAAAACAAAGCAACACTTGTAACAATATACATATTGGTGCATATTTGATAATACTAGCAAACATCATGAATTTACCTACAGAATTAATCAATCTATATATGGCAGGGTACAATGCAAATGAAGTGCATGAAAACTCAAAACAGGAACATGACCATATCAGGCACTTGGTAGTTCTAAATGCTCAGTTAAATATTATTTCATCCAAGAGTCCAATTTTTCCTATTGCAAGAACCTAACAGTTTACATCACATATTAAAGTACAGCTAAATGACTTAAAAACAGATAATAGTTGAAACTATGTAACGCACTTACAAACAATCTGGATGCATGATTTTTATGATGGCTAAAGTGATTCTGCTAAGTTAAAGGTACAGCTAACAATATTGCATATCCCAATTTATGCACAAGTACAGAAAGCTAAGGAGAACCATAATAGTCATCTATTTATGCATGAGTAGAAACTGAGTGACAAGGAGAACTACAAATTTTGTCGTCTAATTATGCAACTCATAGGAATCTAATTCTCACAAGCAAAGTTTACAATCTTGGTCTTGGTCCTGTCGCACCAGTCCATGTTATTACGTACCATGTACAGCTGTAGCACATCATACAACAGAGTATATGGATAACTATGAGATGGCTTGATCATTCTCACATTGGCATTCCAAAATCCAAATTACACGCTTTTATCTCCAACGACGTAGTGCATGTAAAGTATAAGAAAATTATGGATGAAAAATAAGGCAATACTCCACTTCCTCCATCAGCTAAGTGGAACAGTCAAGTCCCGGGGGCAGGGTGTCATGGTTAGACCCTCCAGTGAGAGATCAGGGATCTAAAGTTTGAGACTTAGCTGCGGCGTATTATTGAAAAATTTTCTCCTTGATGGATAACAGATCTGAGAATGTTAACTGTCAAGATAGACCTCCATGTGCACTTTCCTGCTTTACCCAGGTGGTCGATGGAAAACTTCCGTGGGACCGAACCGATCATTCTAGGTTCGACGTTACCTGACTTGGTTAATCATTTTTTTTTTTAAGTGGGACATTTAAGTATCCAACTTAAAATGCCAATACAGTATATTTGTCACTCTAGATTGCTTAAGAGAGCCTTTTATTACTTATTAAATTTTGTTTCTAGTGCAACTTTTTCCCACTATCCTTCATCTATTTTTGCAGAAAGTAATCCCGACTTCAAATGCCACTTTAGAACCACAACAGCAAACAGCCCAAGTGTCCCAGGTATTTGGGGTTGGAAATACGATCCATGCTCAAAGGTTTTGG
Source organism: Zingiber officinale (assembly GCF_018446385.1). NCBI lineage: Eukaryota > Viridiplantae > Streptophyta > Magnoliopsida > Zingiberales > Zingiberaceae > Zingiber > Zingiber officinale. The sequence goes on from NW_024589822.1 coordinate 27,254, forward strand.
CTGTCACAACTTTGTGCAATTTCCAACCTTTAGAAGATGACATTTCACCCTCCCAAAGTTTCCAATTATGTTCCTATTTGACATCCATATCTAACTCCATATAATTATTGAAAAAAATTTCTCCTTAATGGGTAGCGGACCTGAGAATACTGGCTGTCATGATGGACCTCCATGTGCACTTTCCCGATTTACTCTGGTAGCCGGTGGGAAACTTCTGTGGGGCTAGGTCGGTCATCCCAGGTTCGACATTATCTGACCTGGTTAATCATTTTTTTTTTCATGTAAGTATTGAAATCTCGTATCACTTGAAACAGGTGAGATATTCCATTGTTGTTATTGAGACTGAAACTGGCTCAAAACTGGGACCTTAGTCAGATGCAGTGGCACCACATCAGAGGGGGGCCTAGCATGGAGATTATTAAGGAGGAGCATCGAGGGAGGGAGCAAAGATAGAAAGCCATTTAAATTCTCACCAATAAACATCATAACCCTTGGTACACCACCTCTTCTTCCTTTTCTTCCTCCTCTGCTTCTTCTCCTCTTCTTCATCCAACTCTTCTGCTGCTCGTCCACCCTCTCACCTTATTTGATGTTGGATGGCACAACTTCTTACCCAAAAATGACACATCAATTGACATTGATACTATCTCTTTCTAGCCAACAATGGGAAATGCCATGAATGAGATTCTAATCCTTACTATCAAGTCAAAGAAATAATCAGTCACAAGGCATAAGTGCCATGTCAAGTTGTAATGTCATAAATACCTAATTATTGATAATTAATATTTTACATGTTCCAATACATATTTTATAATTAAAGTTATGTCATATAAAAAATTTGAATAACTAAATTTAAATTATTTTATGGGATATTGAATAAATACTTAGTCTTCATCTAACAATTAAAATTATTATTATTATAAATTTATGACACTGATTCACAATTATATTAAATTAGTCATCATTTTAATACGTACTACTTTCCAATAGTCAAAACTGTCATTCTTAGTTGTGATATAATCATCACAAAAAATAAAAGGTAGAATTAAAGATCACTCGACATAAATTGGTGGTGATAGTCATACGAAGAACTATCTTTGAGTAGATGATTGAATTTTTTTTAACAATCTCAGAGTTTTTTGTATATATTTGCTCACAGAATAAACCGCATTTATGACCTTTACATAAAAATGTTAATGATTTATTTACATAAAGATTAAAATATCATGTATATTCCTAACAATTTTTTACTTGGATATTTTTTTTTTTTTACAATTAGACTGGAGATAAAAACCATACCAAATGCATCAAAAGATATGTAAAAGCATGATGAAATATCAGGAAGATAGTCCAGAAAGAATACCCAGCTTGATCTGAGGTAAGGTATGTCTTCTTCCCTAGTACAGGTGCTTCCTGTAGTGTTGAGGAGAAAGAATTAATTGTTAAAGACAGATTCTTTGTTTGTCCTATTTATGCACAATAGTAAACAAGGCTACAATGGTAAAAGAAATGTTTGAGTTAGGTTTAACATGGCATCCAGTGACTTTCCATTTGTCATAATTATACTTGGAAATAAATATATGGAATCGCTGGGTTGATAATTTAGTGAAGGCAGAATATTACGAAAATTGGGTGCAGTTGCTTGGATTAAGTTTATTACAAGTAAATGCACTACAAGTCTACAACTCTACTACAACCATAACTACATGACTCACTACTGTTGCATGAAGAGACTCCACAATGCACAATAGCTTACTGACTTGCAGCCATTGCTGCAATGATCAAGCTTTTTTGAACTAGCAATTTAGAATTCAAATCGATCTCATAATTGGCATGGAGTGAATCATTGAATTGTCAGAAGGAAGACTAGATTGATTTAATTGTATGTGAGTGATTTCTTGCCGACTCCACCTAGTGGGATAAGACTGGTTGTTGTTGTTGTGAGTGATTTCTTGCTTGTTGAGGATCTAACAGACTAACAAGTTCAGATCTTTAATAATTCGTTAGCTTAATTTCACTGAATAGAATAATCTTAATTAGGAAAAGTAGTCATGTTCTAACAGAAGATCTTCTCTGCAGGAATTAAAGCAGTGCTACAGAAACGAAATTTCACAGATAAGAAAATGATTGGTTTAAGCAAAAAGAGATTCACTCAATGAGCAATCATTTTATGGCAACTGTGGAGATATGGTGTAAAAAGTGAATACTTAAATTGAATAATAAAACAAGAATCCTTAAATTGAATCTCTATCATTAAATCCCCACAAAACCTAATGGCATGATTTAAAGATTTTTGCTATAATAATCAAGTATGACATAAAATTGAAGCTATTTATTCACCTCATATTCCTCAAATTCATGGCCTTCGATAACAACAATACTAGGAGAAGAATTGGGAGCCGGGCGGAGCAACTTTTGAGCCTCTTCCCATGTCAGTTTCAATTCCATGGATTCCTCATTTTCAATACGTAGGCGGTAACTCTTAGAGCCAAGAGTTTTGGCTTTTCTTTTGCTAGGAACCTGCAATAACTTGGTGGTAGATCCATCCTTTTGTATAAGTGAGGTGATCTGATCTGCTGCATTGACCATTATGATAACTTTAGAGGTTTCAAAAGAAACATTTAGGGTTCCATATTGTTCTCTTATTACCTTCTGGTGGTGGTGAGATTTCGCTGCTAGATTTATGTGTTTCAGGATCCTGCAGGTTACAAAATCCAACTTTGAATCATGGTGCGAGTCAAAATCGCAGTTACAAATTTTAGCTTAGAAATCATGATGATGCAACACAAAATTAGGGAATGGCTATGAAATTGTAACACTATAATAAATTATATAACAGATGTTTAACATAAATTATGCAAAATTCATGAACAATACAACACCTTTATCAAAAGGTAACTTATCTTTACATGACTATATTAGCACAGACTAGTTGGATGCTTTATATTTGATAAAGCAAATGTGAATCAATCAAATTAGGAAAAGAAACCATGCAAAGGCATTAATAAAAGAAACTTGGTTCTTGGCAAAAAAAAAAAAGACCAACAATGTTTATGATCCCATAGGGTTAGTTACATGAATCAATTTCAGTAATATAATATGCAGGGCTATACTCTTCAGCGTAGGGCAGTCAAACTTTAATTTTGTTAATACATAAATGACCACTGACCAACAAAAAAACAAATTCAAATTGATGCATTGACAGTGCATTCAATTGGAAGGTTTAGAGGAGCATAGAAGCAAGTGGTGAGAAGTTTCTCTATCAGCACAATAACATGCTACATGATAAAGCAGGATTAATCCATCTCCAGAACAACAAAATTCTAGCCAAGCATATACATTTTTGAAATGCCTAACACTTGATCAACCAACCTGTTCAATAGAGCTGTTAGAAGCCTTTCTAAATCCCATGACCAACTTTCCTTCTGGATCTATCCTACTAAATGTAACTGCAGAAATACATTTAGCTTCAACACAAAAATAAAAATAAACACCATACAACTATGTTAAACTACACTTGTACATTGCATATATATTGCCTTCACAACTTTAATATGTCAAGCGTGAAACAATAATATAAAACTAAAAAACTAAAACCATCATGAGAAACATCTTCCATAAGATAATACATAAAGTAACTTTGATATCTCATCCCATGACGACAAGATGATGCAAGAGGATAATTAAACTAAAACTGGAAGAGATGGTATATAAAAGAGTTAAGATCAAATATGGCCGACTTAAAGAAATGTGTGTCAATGCATCCATTGATCTTGGGGAGGATTAATAAGGATTATCTGGAGAAACCATGGAAGCATTCAATAGCAATATCTTTGCCCAAGAGATCATCATCTAAATATATTAGAATAATACCTGTGTCACCTGCTTGCAGTTGCATTGCCTGAATGCAAGGTGTAACCCCCTCCAACACATACATCCTACTGTTGTTGTTAGGCCAAAATCGAAATTGGAATACCCAATCCTTTCCACTTGCATCCTGAACTTTTAAAGGAAGTCCTTCTGGCTGAGAAATCGCAGGGAAGTATGCCTGTGTTGAAAATATAGACAACAAGAAGACCAACTAAGAAACTAAACTAGTTCTCTAGATGAAAACTTCCGGTGGATCAAAAAGTTAACAAACAAGAATATGTTTATCTAAAGAGCTATTGCTATATGTATGAAGCAAATTTGATAAATATGAGGTAATATAGGTTAAGATGGAGTGAAGGGTAGAGAGATATTATTAGCAAAACCTTGCATAGATGACAAGATAGAATCCATGTCACCTTCTCCAATAGTTGGGTGTAAAATAATTTGTTTTTTCATTGTATAAAGCTAATAAAACTCAATCTCAGTAGCTATGTAATGTATTCCATTCAAAGTCAGACCAACAATGAGTTAATGAGTTAAATGGCATTCAAAAGTACAGAAAACCACAAATCCTTAAGAGCTGTGAAGTACAGTGTACAAAACAAAAAATATGTTGGATAAATAATTCAAGAATTCAGCTTAGCAATCCCTCGACAATAAATAAGTAGGAAATATGTGGACTCCATGGAGATCTAATTCCCTTGGTGCAGAACATATTATTTTATTGTAGTCAGGCATCATTGAACATTAAACTTTGTTGGACAAATTAGGCATTTTGTATGGACATTAAATTTTAGAAGTATAGAAAAGAGAATTATTATTTCATGAACTTAAGGTTTCTGAAATTTCTAATATTAATACTAAAAAAATGGAGTTACCTCTGCACATTTCTTTGGAAGCACCAGTCGTCCAATCCGCCCGGCATCGCTAGCGCTTAACATCTTTTCAAACAAGGGAGTGATGGAGGATTGTGGACTTGTAACAGTTAAGTAAAGACTTCAGTAACATTCAAGGGGTAGGGAATAACATCATAGATAAGTACATTAAGGTATGTGTGATAATGCCAAAACATACAAAATAGAAGGATACTCGCCAGATATTTGTTTCATCTCTTGATTTGTTATCCTAGGCCAATATCGAGGAAGCAATTGTGTCCGTGGATAGGTATCAACTCGAGTTCTTCCATTGCGCATTTGAACTTGCAATTCAGCTTCATTCATACGTTGAGGGTAAAACTGCTTTGATAATGGAGTAGTTACTTGTGCTGGTGGTTGGTTTGGTGAAAGATTCATTGGATCTTTGACTCCATTTGATGATGAAAAGGATGCTGGAAGACCAATAAGCAGAGACGAGTTTTCTTTTGAAACAGGTAATTGTTGCAACTTGATAGATGAATTTGGCTTTGCTTCAAAGTTAACTAAGGAACTGGTAGAACAAGGGTCTGCACTTACTGATTTCCTTATAGACATAGGATCATTTTCTCCTACAAGAAGTTTACCAAAATGCCAGCATTACCTACGTATAATATTTTCCATAACAAAGAAATGACTCCAAACCTGTATTCCCGTGAGTGTATTTATCTCGTGAGATGTTGTTAAGGTTGGTAGCAATTTTTCTCTCGGGCTCAAATTTCTTTTCATGTGCTGAAATAGAATGGCGTCCTCCAGGTGCCAACTTCTCAATGCTACTAGGTCTGTCAAATTCATATGATAGTCTTTGTTGCAAATCAGACTGCATTGTCATATTCCACATATGTGGAGCTTGACGCCACTGACCAGACAATGGAGTAGCAATTGATCTCCAGGTTTTAGCAGGTGAATCTCTCCTTTCAGGTACATGCTGTTGCATAAGCACAAGAGAAGATGATATTTGATTTGGTGCCTAGAAATTTATGAATAGGAATGAAGTCAAGAAGCAAAGTATTAAAAGTCTGATATATCTGAAAAGTTAATATTGGATATCTATATTTGTACTCATGGCATGGAATGAGATTAAATGCAACAAATAACTGTGTTAACAGATTAAAATTAATTCAGTAGAATACAGCTACCAAATGATTTAGTATGGAGACAATACAATAGAATTGCATGATTGCCATTCTGAGACCCCTAACTCTGTAGTCAATTAGACCATTTCTCCAAGTTTAATTGTTTGATTACAAAGTATAGTAGTAATATACAAGGATAAAATTTTTTATGTAAATTAAGGAACTTATCCTGATAGCATTCAGTTTTGAAATAAACAGACAGCAGCAATTATACCAGCACAATGTCTTTCTAGCTAATCCGATTATCTCTCATTTTATTTAGTGCTTCTATATCATACGTTGATAGAAAATTTTGGACCCACAAAGAATCCAAAAGACAAATTCTAGATAAAGACAAAATGTTTGAGTGATGTTGCAGCTCGAACAATAAATTATGCTGGAGTCAATAGAAGAAAGGAAGAATCAAAGATAAGTACTCCATGACAGTGATAAAAAGAGGCTTCTGCAGCGCACCATTGTAAGAGATTTCCTAGCGCATGCGATGCATTCAACTCCTCCAGCATCAAGAAAAACATAAGTCTGAGCTGACACGATACACCCACAATGCAGTCGCTGTAAACAGGACAACATGATAAGGTATACGACACAGATAGCCGCAAACGAAGATTTTGCCTTCAGCCACGGCCACAGGCCCACAAGTAACATGCTAATCTAAATAGTTAACAGAGATCTCTAACCTTGACGCACGTCTCACAGTTCCTCCAACCAGAATCATCGGCATGAAACGTCTCGCAGAAAGTCCCTTGCTCAAACGCGGATCTACAGTGGATAAAATCGGGATTTAAATATAAGAATGACACAATTGATTGGAGAGAAAATTCGAACAAGAAAATAATAATAATAAATTACATACATTTCGCGTATCGTAAGCATAAGATGACATCTGTTAACATTTCTACCGTAATTATTAAACATAAAAATTTACCTCAAACATGTCGCAATAATAGAACTCCATTTTTGGGTAACAAATAGAACACCCAATTTAGAAAGCACGTCATCGTAAAATAATAAATGAACAGATATACGAAAAGTAGATGGAAAGAAACAACCGACGCTCCGCGGTGGCTCACTGGAAAACCAAATCTGAGCACAGAAAAACTCGAATCGTGAATGACCCAATACGTTTTTAAACAATATAAACAGAGTAAACGGTTTATGAATAAAGGGACAGTAACATGAAGTAGTAGAGTGGACGAGATATAGAGGCTGTACGAGCAGCGGTCGCAAAGCTCGGCGATCTCTCCAGAGCGAAGGCGCCATCCCCTCCTCCGAGGCGGCTGATGGTCCGATACGGACTCCTTACAGTGTGTGTTGAAGCAGATCTTGACCGCTGGCGCCGCTACAGACGCCGAAGAAGGCGAAGACATGTAAACGAGAAAAATGGAGGAAGCGGCCGGATTAGAAGCCGAAACCCTACGCTCGAGCTCGCAATCCGGAGAAGCAGTTGCTTGAGTCGGACGCCATGAGAGCTGGAAGCGGGGAGGAGAGCTGCGAGGGGATTGGGCGACTTCGATCGAAGGAGAGCCGCGCGAGCTGCAAGGGAAGAGGCGAATGAATTGGAGTGCGTGCGAGCGAGCGAGAGTAGAAGAATGTAACGGGGCGATCGCAGGCCGTTAAGAAAAACTAGTTGACGAACGCGATTCTCTGGGTCCGGCGCACGCAAAGCTACCCGAAAAGATACCCTAGAGGCCGCGGCAAAAGGACGAGTGTGTGTGGTTGTTAGGTGGAATCATTCATGCAACAATCTATTTACGTTTGGTAAAACGGCACGCGCTGCATGAGAAATATTTTTATTATTATTTTTGTTTCTTTTACATTTGTATTCATATAAAAAAATATGAATATATGAATATTTGTTGAAAGTCATTACAAACTAGTCTAATATTTTGCTTCGTATTTGAAGGAAAAAAACAGCTATGTTTTCCATATTATATAAAAGTCTAATATCAACCAAAGCTATTATAATATATTTAAAATTACTAAATGATTACATTTAATAATATTTAGATATTATTTAAATAGTAACAAGATATATATATATATATATATATATATATATATATATATATGATGTAATGCTAAAATATTCAAAGAAATAATTAAAGAAACAAAATTTAAATTATAGGTGAATCAAAAGATCATCTATCTATTGTAAAAAATAATTATATTATAATTATAATAAATTATTTTTTATTTCGTTAAATAAAATTAACTCTATTCCTATTTAAAAGATTTTTATTGTTGTATTGTTGTTAACTATTTTTAATTTAAACATTTGTCAAATTACTTAAATATTAAATACCAACTATTTCAACTAGGTAAAAATTATAGAGTAATTGTAATAAAATATTAGAGTAAAAGTGATATGGCTCGTCTCAAGTAGTTTAGTATCACCAACTTCATGACAAAATATAAGTAAATCATGATTAATATTTTATCCCATCATAATGACTATGGTGGAAGTCATACACCTATTGAGAGAAGTATTTTATACTCTTTGAAAATTAACTTCAAAATTATTGGAGCAAACAATCACGCATATATCAACCTCACTAATTCATGAGGACGGTCAGTGGAATAGCCAAAATTTTCAACCAGAGGGGGTCAATTCAATAAATTAAAAAAATTAATACAACACAAAAAAATTACCCCCGATTCTAGTTGAAATCATGATCCGTTGATCTTCAAAACTTATCTATGACTTAAAGTCAAAGAATCACTAATGATCTCACTTACTCATGATATTTAGCATTCTCCATTCCAATTTAACCATCCTAACTAGTCATAATAAAATAAAGTTTATACTTTATAACTTTCCTCCAAATAATGAAACATGAAAGGAGAAAGGAATAACTTACTCCTCTTATTATTGTTGTGGTTGGACAAAGGGGAAAATGAGCTCCTGGTAAAGGGTTGCTCACTAGAAAAGATAAAAGAAAGAGCGTTGCTTTTAAGAAAAACATAGAAGAGAAGATAGGGAGGAAGAAGCAAAAGATGACAACTTTTCTTTCTTCGCTAGCAATCTCGACTAACTTCAATAAGCTCGGCAATGACACAAAAAGTGCAAGACAAAACATGACTATTCTTACGGTGCCAACAAAATCTTAAAAAACACGAAAAAAGGAAGAAGATGCTAGGGTCAAGGGTTGCTCTTGTTGCCGGAAGAGGTCGACAGTTGATGCTACATTTCATGCCTGTCGAAGAAGAGAAAGAAGAAGAAAAGATAACTTATGTGCTTGAGAAGAGAAAAACATTGTAGGTTTATTGTCGTTGGAGAAGAGAAGAAGGAAATGGGTAAGAAGAGGAAGGGAAAAATAAAAGAGGATGGGTGAAAGCATGGCGGTAGCATACGACACGACAAGGGCTGTAACTTGCGTAGGGAGAAAAGGGAGAAAAAAATGAATGAAAAGGTTTCCTCGAATATATCATAATTTGTTTTAAACCGATCGAACTCATTTAAATTTTAAACTTGATTCAGTTATTGTTAGAAATTTAATGTAAATGAGAAATTAAATCTTGATTGTTAGATCAAGATTGACAAATCTTGTTTATTCAACTTGAAATGTTTAAGTGCCTTTGAATGATTAAATCTCATTCATTGGTTTTTAAAAGGTGACATCTAATGAAGAGGTAGTCTATCTCTTAGGAAAAGATGTGATCTATATCATCCAATTCAAAATGGATGAATAAGATCTAATTGAACCAAGAGGTTATTATACTCCTTCATTTAGTATAAATAAGGTTTCTCACATCCTCATTTCACTCACTCAAATACTTCTAAGAAAAGCAAGTATTGCATTCCATACTTGCATTGGAGAGTTCAAGAAGTTTTTTAGGTTCGGAGGTCTTGCGATTTGCAATACTGCTATCGCAAGATACAATCGTTGTATCTTGGGAGACAATTGTCGTGCTCCGTAAGCACCGTGTGTGGGAAAAATTCGTCTTAAAGAAATAAAGTCTAACTCTAACCTCGACTTCGATCGCCAAAACGATGAGATACCGTCATTCTGCCCGCACAAATATTGCACCATTATCAAAAGATTCCAACAATTTTAAGATGATTTTTTTCTGTGCAATCTTAATGGATTCATCATCGATGGCTCATATTCCACCAGCGCATGACGAGAAGTCAGAGAAGTTTACAGATATGAATTTTAAGAGGTGACAACAAAAGATGCTATTTTACCTAATCACGTTGAACCTTGCAAGGTTCTTACGTAAAGATGCCCCTCTATATCTCAAGACGAGACTGATAAAGGAAAGAGGGGTGCATATGATGTCTGGGGATATAGTGACTTCTTATGTTGAAACTATATCCTCGATAACTTGGATAACACATTATACAATGTATATATTCCAATGACAACTGCAAAGAAGCTATGGGAATCTCTCAAAAGGAATTACAAAATATAAGAAGTCGGATCAAAGAAATTCATCGTCGACAAATTCTTAGATTTCAAGATGATTGATTCCAAAACTATAACAACTCAAAACCAAGAGTTACAGTTGATCCTACATAATTTGCATGTCGAGAGCATGATAATAAATGAGTTATTTCAAGTTACCACAATAATCGAGAAACTTCCACCTTCATGAAGAAAATTTAAAAATTATCTAAAGCACAAATGAAAGGAGATGAGACTTAAAAATCTGATTGTAATACTGTGGATTGAATAAGACAATCACAAGCAATAAAAATCAATAAAAATGTCTATATTTGCAAAGGCAAATATGCTAGAACCAAACACTAGCAGAAAAAGAAAGTATCCCATCAAAAGACAGAGTCAAGGGAGGGCCAAGAAGTTTCAAGGAACATGCCATAACTATGGCAAATCGAATCACAAGGTCAAAGACTGTCGACTTCCAAAGAAAGTCACTCAAATGCACATGACTAAAGAGAAATCAGTACCAATAGATATGTCAGAATTAGACCTGACTGCCATTATATTTGAAGCCAACTTGGTGAACAATCCAAAACAATGGTGGACCGATACTGGTGCCACACGACACATTTGCTCTGACAAGGCCTAGTTTTGAACTTATACCCCAATTAATGGGAGAAAACTAATTATGGGCAATTATGTAACTTCCAACACTTTTTGTCGTGGTAAGGTAGTAATAAAGATGACATCAGACAAAGAAACGACACTAATTGACGTGCTTCATGCTCCTGACATTCAAAAGAATTTAGTGTCAGGGTCAGTGATGTGGATATGGTTTAGGGCAGAGGAGAGATTAGTGGAAAAGTGAGGGGGCAATTTGGTAAAAGCATGGGGTAGGGTTTTAAGAGGACCTCTCTTCCTCTCCTTCTTCTTCTTGAGACGCCAACCATGACTTTCTTCTTCCTCTTTTCTACCGTTGGACACGCCGCCGTCTGGGGAGCGTTTTTCCTCCGTCGAGAGGCTGCGCTGCCGCCAACAGGATCGAGGAATCAGCCTTTCCTTTTCCCTCTCAGAGTCATCGTCAACGACGGCGCTGGCCGCAGGCTGCCCCCTCCCTTTCTTCCTCCAACAGACATCTCTTCTCCTCTCCCACTCCTAGCGACACCATCACTGGATAGATCCGGACCCACTGCTTCTCTTCTCCTCCTTGCGACGCCGCCAACGGACATACTTGTCGCTGCCATCGCCTCCCTCTTCACGCCGCCGCCATCACCTCCTTCTCCCCCGTCGCTGGCACCAACAAAGGAGGTCTTCTCCGCCGCCTCCCGCACAGAAAGCTGTCTCCTTTGGCTTCGTTGCTCGTCGGAGCCACCTCAGCTTATCGAAGCCGCCCTAGAGCCGTCCCCCTTCTCCCTCTCGACACACCACAGTTGTCCTCGTCCCCTCACCACTATCCACCTTCTCCGACGCCCATTCAGCCACCCTTCGACGTCGCTACAGCTGACTCCGACCCCTCTACTGTCATTGTCGCCGCTTCCGGTGCAGATCTGACCCTTGTTAGGTGTCGGCCATCGAGCCACTATGTTTCGCTCTTTGTATCGCTATTAGGTGTCGACCTTCGAGCTGCGATTGAGTACTGATCTGTGTGTCAATGTTGTATCCCGACCTTTGTGTCACGTTTTATCCTGGTCTGCATGCCGATGTCTTATCCTGGTTTGTGTGTATATCTCGTGTCCTGGTCTGCATGTCGGTGTCTTATCCCGGTCTGTGTGTCAATCTCGTGTCCCGGCCTACGTGCTGATCTTATGTCCCGGCCCGCGTGTCGATCTCATGTCCTGACCTGTGTGCCGATTTCATGTCCCGGTTTGTGTGCTGATCCCATGTCCCGGTTGGCGTGGCACGGCGAGGTCCTAGCCTGCATGTCGTCTTCCGAATCCAGGTCATGCTCGAATAGGTGCCGCTAGATCCAGCTCCTCATCCGGCTTATTCATCTACATTTTCGGGTCGCAACAACTCAAGCAGCGTCCCATCCGAGGACGCTCCCCTGGGCCAGGGTACGTCTCCGTACTCACCCCTTATTTATTTCATTGTTATATTATATTATTAGTCTGTTACTCATATGTTTGTTGGATCTGCCTCGAGCCTCGGGGTACCAAGGACCGGGGGAACCCGGTCGCTGGCTGTAGATAGCGTTGACCAGAGGACTTCTGAAGACTTGGTCAACACAGAGGTCATCTCAACATACTCCCCTCCGGGACATTACGACTCGGTCAACATCTCATCCACCTCACCCCGCGGTCCGTCTGACTCAGATCCCGGACAAGATCAGTCGACTCTTGTCAAAACTATATTCAGGCTAGTTTTTGAGTCGAATAAATATGTATTAACAAAAAATGGTCAATTTATAGGCAAAGGGTTTATGGAGAACGATCTATTTAAAATGAATATAATGGTTGTACACTATGAATTTAATGGTAATAAAACGATAAATTTTACTTATTTGATTGAGTGTTCCAATTTATGGCATGTTAGACTTAGATATATAAATTATAACATTTTGTGACTACTTATGAATTTAAATTTATTGTCAACATTTAATATTGATCCAACACATAAATGTTAAATATGTGTTGAAGCTAAAATGACAAAGTTGTTTTTCCATTCAGTGGAAAGAAGCACGACCCTTTAAGAATTAATTCATATCGACATATGTGACTTAAAATTAGTGCAAACTATAAGAGGTAAAAATTACTTTGTTATTTTCATTGATGATTGCACTATATACTATTATGTGTATCTATTGAAAGACAAATATGAAGTCTTAGAAGTATTCAAAAATTATAAGAATGAAGTTGAGAATCAAATTGCTCAACGAATTAAAAGAATTTGAAGTGATCAAGGAGGAGAATATGGTGATCCATTTGATAAATTTTGTACAGAATATGACATTATTCATTAAACGACAGTTCCTTACTCTCCTCAATCAAATAAGATTGTTGAGTGTAAGAATCGAATCTTAAAGAAATGATGAATGCTATGTTAATAAGTTCGGGCTTACCTCATAATTTATGGGGGAAGTTATTTTATCGGCAAACTATATTCTCAATAAAATTTCTCACAAAAGGAAAGATAAAACTCCTTATGAATTATGAAAGAGTCATAAGCCTTCTTATAAATATCTGAAAGTGTCGAGGTGTTTGGCTAAGGTAGAAATGTCGAAGCTAAAGCATACCAAAATAGAACCAAAGACAATTGATTGCATTTTTATTGGATATGCCAATAATAGTAGTCCATATCGATTTTTGGTGCACAAATTAGTAGTCCTTGATGTACATGTTGGAATAACAATTGAATCAAGGAATGCTATATTTTTTAAAGGTATTTTTCCTTGCAAAGATAGGAAAGAGGAAAGTTTAAATAAAAGAATTTATGAAACTGTGAGTAATCTTGGAAATAATGAAGAACCAAGACGCAATAAGAGGGCTATAATAGTAAATTCATTTAGTCCTGATTTCATGACTTATATGTTGGAAAATGAACCAAAGACAATAAGCGAAGCCTTATCAAGTCTTGAGGCTCCCTTTTGGAAAGAAACTATCAATAGTGAAATAAATTCCATTATATAAAACCATACTTGAGAATTGATGGATATTCCACCTGGAATCAAGCCTTTAGGATGTAAATGGATTTTAAAGAAGATGTTTGAACCCTGTGGTTGTTTTGATGTGATCAATTAGGTTAAGTTAGATCATGTTGTGTTTAACCCTTGTGTCTATGTGTGCAGGAGCTTAGGAACACAAGAAGTCGAACAAAAGACGCAAGTAGCAAGAAGGATGACAGGGGAAGGGAGCCGACGGGCTTAGTGCATATGAGGGATGAGGTGTTGCTGAAGAGTACATCGATGGATGAGAATGACGTAAGCGACGTACCGAGGGACGAGAAGCCGGAGCGAAAGTCTGCTCAAGGATAAGGTCGAAAAATTGGTCCAGGTGAGCCCTATTTTGGATGGTCGCGATCACCTAGGCAATTAGAGCAGTAAAAGAGCGAAAGGAGGCTGGAAGTACTGCTGGAGGCACCTTCAAAGTGAATTGAAGGTGCCCCCGCACCTTCACTCTAAAGGCTGGAATTGCATCTGAAGGAAGTCTTCGTACTGTTCATCGAAGGCGCATTCCAACCCTATGGAAGGCACCTTCGATGAACTGGTCGAAGGCGCCTTCCGGCCATGGAAGACGCCTTCCACAGTGAAGGCGCCCTGACTGCCTACTGATTTTACCCATTGCAAAGGATAAAACTTTATCTTTTGGTACCTCGCTGGAGGCGCCTTCAAGCCCTATGGAAGGCGTCTTCAAGCCACGGATAAGATTTTTCAGGGGCTATAAAAAGACCCTTGGACCTAGGAAATAGATAACAACTCTTGTAATCATTTCGTAGCAACTGTCTGAGCTTTTCAATGAGTGTAAGAGGCTTCTTCGCCTTCAACGAAGGAGATTTTCTTTTAGTGCTTTGATTGACCTTGGATTAACAACCGCTTAGGTTGTAACCAAGTAAATCTGGTGACTCATCTTTAAGTTGTTATTTACATTTATTATTATAGTTGTTTTTAATTAGAGTTAAAATAATGAGAAAGGTTTTTATTTTCTTTTTCAGGCAATTCACCTTCCCTCAAACCGACCGCCAAGTGACCAAACAGAAGAAATATAAGGCTGATAGAACTATTGAAAAATATAAGGAAAGACTAGTGTCAAAGGGATTCAAACAAAAGAAATACATTAACTTCTTTTATACATATTCACCGGTAACAAGGATCACATCCATTCGAGTACTCATTGCTATTGTTGCAATACATAACCTTGAGATACATCAAATGAATGTGAAAATAGTCTTTATAAATGGTGAATTAGAAGAAGAAATATATATGGAGCAATCTGAAGGGTTTGTGACTCCAAAATAAGAAAAAAGGTGTATAGACTCATGAAGTCACTGTATGGGCTAAAACAAACACAGAAACAGTGGTATGAGAAATTTGATAAAACTACAATGTCAAATGAATTTAAAATAAACGAGTGCGATAAATACATATATATCAAAGACACACTTGACTCGTTTATTATTATTTGTCCATATGTAAACGATATGCTCATCATGAGTAGTAATTATGATATTACCATGACTACTAAGAAGATGTTGACCAAAACCTTTGATATGAAAGATATGAGTATAACAAACATTATACTCAGGATTAAGATCAATAAGACATTAGATAAAATTATCTTTTCACAGTGTCATTATATTGAGACAGTACTAAGAACATTTAATGTATATAATCTTTCCTCTATAAAAACACCGATGGGCTTAAGCTTGCACTTAGCTAAGAACTATGGTGAACTTGTTTCCCAATTGAAATATTTGAGGATAGTTGGCAGTTTGATGTATATCACTAACTGTACACGTCCGAATATTGTTAGATCGTGAATTCGATAGAGAGGGGGGTGAATATCGATTAAAAATTCGAGAGTAGACAGCGGGAAATAATTAAGCCAAAGCAAATATAACGATTTACTTGGTTCGGGGCCTTTGGCGACTCCTACTCTAAGGTCCGCACACAAGGGTGTTTTCGATGGACAATCACTAATAATTCGAAAGATTATTACAAACTAAGTATAGGAATTAATTAGCGAAAAAAACCGAAAATAAATAAAAAAAATAGAAATATAAATAACACTTTTGTCATAGAACTTTCACAGTGTCGCAGGAGCACAGAGGAGTAGATCTTTCGTTGTTGTCTCTTGACTCCAGCCTTTATCCTCCTTATATAGGAGGTTTGGGGCGCCTGAATCCTTTCGGGCGCCCTGAATATGATGTAGCCGAGCCAATCACGAAACTCCACGTGTCGACGTACGAAATGGATAAAGTTTGTTTCCGGGCACTTGGACCCTGTTTTCCAACAGCTTCCTTTCTGCAAGAAAACGTTAGTCTGAAGGTAAATACAAGATATATATCATGCAAAAATGAGTATTAACACAGTTTAAAATCAAATAGAATGTTAATACTAGAGTATTAACACAGTCTAGTCACGATCTCGACTTAGATATCCGAAATGGGTCTAAGTCGGATCGACGCCTAATGTTCCCTTCCCGGGAACGCGTCCTCACAGTCTCTCCCCTCCAGTGACTTATCTCCACTTACCTGCCAGACGTCCGATCAGTCATTCGACTTGTCTGGACTTCGTGTCAGCTATCTGGTCATCCCGTCGACCTAGCTGAGCTTCCCTGCAACACTGGGTTAGCACAGTATTAATAGAATTCAAGTATAACCTAGGGTTATCTCCTAGGGTTGTCTAACTTCACTCAATAGGACTTTCATTGTCTGGCTTCACTCACCAGGACTTTCTCCACCTAGCTTCACTCACTAGGGCTTGACTTCACTCACCAGGACTTCCTCCACCTAGCTTCACTCACAAGGGCCCCGCTTCACTTACCAGGACTTCCGCTACCTAGCTTCACTCACTTGGGCCCGGCTTCACTCACCAGGACTTCCGCTACCTAGCTTCACTCACTTGGGCCCGGCTTCACTCACCAGGACTTCCACCACCTAGCTTCACTCACTAGGGCCCGACTTCACTCACCGGGACTTCCACTTTGTCTAACCTTTGGTTAGGACTTACCTTTGCTAGTCATCTAGTCCTGACTAGACTTCTCACTCCCAAACATCAATTCCTGTTTAGGTCAGCCCTTGGTCATATTGTCAAACATCGAAACCTAGAGGTCAATTGCACCAACAGATATACCTTAGAGTATGGATTACATTATATGAGATATCCAGCGGTACTAGAAGGCTATTGTGATGTAAATTTGATATCTGGTATAAAAGACTCTAAATTCACCAGTGGATATGTATTTACCATTGGTGGTGGAGCAATGTCATGGAAATCCATGAAACAAACATGCATAGCTCGATCAACTATGAAATCTGAGTTTATAGTTTTAGATAAAGTCGCAGAAGAAGCAGAATAAGTTCGAAACCTCTTAGAAGATATCCCATGTTGTGAAAAATCAGTACCTACTATGATAATATATTGTGATAATCAATCGACAATTGCAATGACACAAAATAGTTTGTATAATGGTAAGTTATGATATATTCGTCGATGACACAATACCATTAGGCAGTTGATCTCTAACGGAATTATCTTTGTTGATTATGTTAAATCAAAAGATAACTTGGTGGATCTATTTACAAAAAGTTAAATAGAGAATAAATATACTGCACATCAAGAGGAATATGATTAAAAATCTATAAACAAAAATATTCATAGTGGTAACTAACCTTGTTGATTGGAGATCTCAAGATCCTGGTTTAATGGGATAACGAAATTATGAAAGTTCTCGTGAGCATTTGGATCAGTTCCCCTCTCATTCCTAAAATAGAAAAGTGCTACCTACGATATGTAGTGAGGTTAAGTTATAAACTTTTAATGACTCCTATACTTAAAAAAGTAGAGTATGATAGGATACTCTATATAGGAGGTCACCTATATAAGTATGAAGATGACCACTTCAATAAAATACTTATGAATCCAAGATGTTGTCCATGGCTAAAACTTATAGAACAGTGAAAACTATAAAGAAGTGAGAGAAGTTATTGTGTACGTACCATTGTCTTGGTTTACATGAACGACTGAGTAGTTCAAGACATCATGTTCACTAAATAGCCTAGTAAAATCGATGGTACTCTACTACGGAAGATTTGAAGCCACAAGCTACCTCTCTTAATGTAATAATTTTTCGATTGAACTCTCCTTAGGTGATAACATGCATACATTAATTTTCATTTATGTGGGGGATTGTTGGAAATTTAATGTAAATGAGAAATTAAATCTTGATCGTTAGATCAAGATTGACAAATCTTGTTCATTCAACTTGAAAGGTTTAAATGCCCTTTGGATGACTAAATCTCATTCATTGATTTCTAAAGAGTGACATCTGATGAACAAGTAGTGTGTCTCTTAGGAAAAGATGTGATTTATATCATCCAATTCAAAATGGATGAATGAGATCTAATTGAATCAAGAGGTTCTTATACCCCTTCATTTAATATAAATAAGGTCTCTCACATTCTCATTTCACTCACTCAATTATTTCTAAGTAAAGCAAGCATTGCATTCTATACTTGCATTGGAGAGTTTAAGAAGCTTCTTCGGTTTGGAGGTCTTGTGATTTGCAGTGCTGCTATCACAAGATACATTCATTGTATCTTGGGAGATGATTGTCGTATTCCGTGAGCACCGTATGTTGGGCAAATTTGTTTTAAAGAGATAGAATCTAACTCTAGTCTCGACTTCGCCAAAATGGTGGGATACCGTCATTCTACTTGCACTCAAATTGCACCACTACAAGAGATTCCAACAATCATAACTTGACTAAATTAACTTCAAATCAATCTTGGGTTGATCTAATGTAATCCTTATTTCTGGATCTACTCGTTAAATTTAGTTGAACCCAATCTAATTTTAATTTAGTGTTCTCACTTCGTATTCTACAATTTAATTCATTTGTTTATTATTACATATTTTATTTTTAAAATTCAATATTTAACATTCTAAGTCACGATATTTTCTTGTAAAAGTAGTACTAATGGATAGTTTAGGTAAGTCGAGGGCTTTCCAAATATGCGATCGATTTTAATTTTTCGACGATGAATAATAGTGAATCGATTGGTTAAAGTAGCAGTGTGGGTTTGTTAAATATATAATATTATTTAAAAAAAAAAATCCCAAGGGTGATCGCATCTTCTCATCTCCACGTGACTACACTACTTGGGTCGTAGTTATAATAGGTAAGGTAGTTGATGGAGGTTGATCAGAACAATATCGTAAAACCCTTTTAAAACGGCTAACGAATAACGATTGCATTGTTATGCACTATTAGCTAGCTTTTCCATAGTACAAAATACGGTTTGATTTTGTTGGAAAAAGTTGAATGGAAACGCGACTTGTGGGTTATAGTCCCACAACAAAAGAAAGCGAGGCTTTTCAGCTGATTTGGAACAAAGGGGGTGAGACTTCAGGGCCCGGAGGACATCAACCCATTGCTCGTAAAATCCGGTCAGGACACGATATGTCTGCATAAGGCAACTTGTTGGCTAGTATGCAAGTCAAAGTCAAAGTCGCCAGCTTACTTGCACGCCACGTGGCAAGCTTGCAAGCAAGCCACAACACGTGGCAAGCTTGCAAGCCACTTGGCAAGCATGCAAGCCACAACGTGGCTTGCTGTTGGCGACAAGCAAGCCACGTTGTGGCTTGCTGGCAAGTTGCAGCCAACAGCAAGCCACGTTGCTGTGCTTGCAAGCCAAGCAAAACAAAGGTCTATATAAGACCTAAGAAGGGGAATGAAGAAATACACAGAAATAGAGCTGTAAATGAACCAAGCGTTCGTGAACAAGCTTGGTGTTCGGCTTGGTAAGAGCTTGTTTATGTTCGTTCAATATATATTAGATTAATTAAATAAACAAGCTTGAACAGCTCGTTAAGCTAAACAAACAAGCTTGAACACATATGTGTTCAACTCGTTAACGTTCGTGAACAACATTCGTGAACAATGTTCATGAACAATATTTATTAATAAAATTCTTTTCAATATGCTAAATAAACAATAAAATAAAATAAATAAATTTAAAATATCAATCTTAATAACCAATCAAACAATTAAAAGTTCCAAACAATCAAACAAACTTGAATTAAGAGCTTGATAACATCTAAATGAACCAAGCTCAAACCAAGCTCAAGCCAAGCTTGAATTAAGAGCTTGATAACATCTAAACGAACCAAGCTCAAGCCAAGCTCGAACCAAACTCAAGCCAAGCTTGAATTGAGAGCTTGATAACATCTAAACGAACCAAGCTCAAGCCAAGCTTCAAACAAGTTCAAGCTCATAAAAAATAAACCAAGCCAAGCTTGAACACTCACTACAAGAAAAAAGCTAATAGACAACGCTTTAAAGCGTTGTCTTTTTGCCTGAAAAAGCGTCGTTAAAGGCACTGTTGTAAAAAGTCTGCTCAACGACAACGCTTTTAAAACGTTGTCGTTTGTACCAAAGACAATGCTTTTGCAACGCTTTAAAAGCGTTGTCGTTTTATGCAGAGGCAACGTTTTGCAACGCTTTTAAATCGTTGTTTTTGGTAGAAAAGACAACGCTTTAAAAGCGTTGTCGTTTTAAAGAAAAAAATATAAAAAAATATTTAAAAATCATTATTTTTATATTTACGAAACTATTATTTTTCTTTTACCATGTCTAGATTCGAATTTTACATATAATCAACTCAGTTAATGATTTCAAACTCATAAAAATAATAGAAATCTGACGTTGAAGTAATATTAATTACATGAAAAGCTAGTAAATATCAAAATTTACACTAATTCTGTTTCAAAGTATATAGTGATATTCACATATAAAACAAAAGAGCACAAAAAATCTGTTTTGAACAGCTACAATCTGTTTAGCCAACAATCTGTTTACTGAATACTTAATACTTAATATTGAAGTAGCCAACAATTTGTTTACTCAAAATAGTACAGTAGTTACTGAATCCATACGCTTAGTGTACTGATCAATTACTGAATCCAGACGCTCCTTAGTGTACTGATCTCGACTGTCCTGTATTCACCTACAAAAGTAGCAATAATATGTTTCAAGTTCATATATGAGCATTACTGATGGCTCTCAAAAGAAATAAAACAATCATCATGACTTTCTACCAAAAGAAACAAAACTTACACTAATCTTAATGAAGATTTTCAGATCCTTGATGTAAAATAGTTTTCAAATTGCATGCAGCTATCTGACTGCTTTATTAAACTGATCTCATGCAGCTTGTTCTTTGCTCTCCCAAGTTTTCAACTTTTTAGTTATACAATTTACAGCGAAGATACAAATTTATTGGACTTTTCAATTTTCTTTTTCTCAGGTAATAAAATCAACTTTTTAAACACCAGCCACAAGTTGATCTTAACTGGAACAGTTTACGAAGTTATATTCCATAGTGAAAACAAGCTTTACAAGCATCAAACTCATAATTCCTAATTCATGTGGATTGATGTACTTGGTTATAAACAATATAAGATGACACTTAATTTGGAGCAAATTTGGAGAACTTGGCTCATCCAAACTCCAAAAGGTTGAAGATCTGACACAACAACAAATGATCTTAATCCAAATAGCTTGTGGCTTTAACAATAAACTACCCATGTAAATAATACTAACCTTAGATGCTTATCTTATTCTTACAAGATGTACCCATGAATCCAAGATACAACTCACACGTACTCCTAAGGTAACAACCGCTTCACATTGGCTTCATATTTTCATTAAATTCATTTGTTCAAACACGTAGCTGATAAACTACAAATAGATATTAGAATTGCAAATGTAATACAAGGCCATTAGCTCAAACCATTTGACTTAAAAAACTACTGACAACTATTATAACAATGTGATAAATCTAACCATAACCTTACTCATGAATCTCAGATGCAACTCACACGTACTCCTAAGGTAACAACCGCTTCACATTGGCTTCATATTTTCATTAAATTCATTTGTTCAAACACGTAGATGATAAACTACAAATAGATATTAGAATTGCAAATGTAATACATGGCCATTAGCTCAAACCATTTGACTTAAAAAACTACTGACAACTATTATAACAATGTGATAAATCTAACCATAACCTTACTCATGAATCCCAGATGCAACTCACACGTACTCCTAAGGTAACAACCACTTCACATTTGCTTCATATTTTCATTAAACTCATTTGTTCAAACTCAATGTGATAAATCTAACCATAATGGAAGAACCAATATTCTCCAACCTTACTACTGCAGATGTCTAGTTGGTCAATACACGTTATCTACATAACTACCTATACATGCATTTTGATTCATCAAATTACATGTAGTTCAAAATAGCTCTTTTGACCTTTTATTATTTCTACATCTTTAAAAAATTAAATTTGCAAGATGGTTTTGTAAGCACAATGCAAAGCTGACACTTTTTTTTTATTAAAAAATAATTATAGAAAAAGTCCTTTGATTGTATATGTTTTGGTAAATTCCATAGAAATAAAGCACATATATGTCTATGCTATTTGTATCCACAAATAAGACTCAATATTTTATGTAGTGAAACTAAACGCAGTAAGTAATCAAAATATGGGCACAAACATTGTTTGTTACCCTTTCAAAGTGACTAAAACATAGAAAATTTTGTAGTAATCATTGAAATCGATAGATCTAAGGATTCATGTGGGATCTGCATATGAAACTACAAGCATCTCAAACTACAAGCATCTCAGTAAATATTCCAATTTTTTTAGTCAATAACTAGCTCTCTCAATAACAACAACAACAAGCTAAGGCACGATCCCTCCAGGACTCCTATATAGATAGATAGTGCAAAGAATGGATGAAAGACACATACACAATAGGAATACGACTGTAAATAAATTTTACACACATGACCTAGAAAAATAAATTGCTCTTTTATGAAAGGACTATCAGAGGAAAAATGGACTAAATATGCGATAACAGAAGACAAGGTTAGAGAATTCGTAGTCAATAATTAGACAAAAAAAAAAAAGAGGAATAGAGAGCACTATCGAATCTAGAAAGGATCTCAAACAACAACTACCTGACTCCAGCATCTCCCACGATGCCAATGGCCATACCAGCTGAAAGTCCTGCAAGACCACAAGCCAAGCCAGAAGAGAGATGGGCATACCCATCAAAAAGGTAGTACGACTTGGCCTTGGGGTTGATCCCGGTGCTTATGATCACCGCAATGATGAGACCGTAAATCCCCAGGACTCCGGCCATGACAACGGGAACTATCGACTTCATCATGAACTCCGGCCGCATCACACCCATGGACGCCACCCCGACGCCGCTCTTCGCCGTGCCGTACGCCGCCCCCATGCCTGCAAAAGAATGAAAAACATTTCAAGAAACGAACCTTTTGATTCGAACGGAATAGGAGTCCGAGATAAAGGTCGCTGAAATTGGGGGAAATTACAGGAGAAGACGAGGGCTGCGGCCGCGCCGAGGAATCCGAAGAAAGGGGCAGTTTCGTCGCCGCTGAAGCTAGACATCGTGGCGGAGGAGTCTCGACGAAACCCTAGTTCCTGCGAAGGAGGAAGAAGAGGCAGGCGTGCAAAGGTCAGATCCGAAGAAAAAATGTGATCGAGATTTTATTCCGTTGCCACAAACAAAGATAATAGCCCTAAAATCCAGCCAAAAAAGCTCGAAAAAATGTTCCCTTTGATGAGGAACAGCGCAAAGGGGAGTGGAGAAAAGCGAAGACGCGAGGAATTGGACATAAAGCAAACTATACCGTTGCACAAGCCTATGCTGGATTCCTCGGTGTTGATGCTGTAGAGGATGCCCTCGTATCTGATCTCGCTCTTAGATGGAGAAGGCTGCGCGAGATGAGGAGTACTTGGGAGAAGGGTTCGGGACTTGAAAATGATCGAAAGATAGAAGTTGGGAGAAGGGTTTGGGTTTTCTACTCCTTACCTAGATCCAACAGTTTGTATTAATCAAGATTTAGATCCAACGGTTTGTATTAATCAAGAATTAGATGAGATTTTAAACATAGATAACACTTTTTAAAAAGCGTTGTCGTAGACACTAAAAATCAGTCTAATAGACAACGCTTTTTACAAAGCGTTGTCTTTGACCCGTAAAAATCACTAATAGACAACGGTTTTTAGAAAAGCGTTGTCTATTAATAAGAAAATAATGAAATAGACAACGCTTTTCACTAAAAGCGTTGTTAAAACAAAATAGACAACGCTTTTTATAAAAAGCGTTGTCGTTTAAGTGTTGTAGAATCCCAATTTTCTTGTAGTGACTCATTTCGAAAGCTTGGTTCATTTTAAGTTCGGCTCGGCTCGGCTCGGTTATCTTATCAAACAAGCTTGAACACCCAAAAGCTCGGCTCGGCTCGGCTTGTTTACAACCCTACACAGAAACGAGAAAAGCTTCAGTGAGTTTTGTGAGAAAAGCTCCAGTGAGTTGTGTGAGAAAAGCACAAGTGTGCTTCCATTCCTCCTTGAATCCCCATGTTTCTTTCCCTTCTGCATGTTGTGTACTTCTTTTGCTCAATAGAAATAGTGATAGTTTTCGGATCTAGTTCAGATCGTCACGACAATCAGTACTCGGTTGTGCTCGTGATCCTGCCATTTTATCCTGGGAAACAGACGTCCACCTGATCTTCTGAGCACCGCGGAGGGGCCGAATCTGTTTTAAGGAGACAGCGCTCTGCTGGACTCGGCATCCACTCTGAAGTCGTGTTGTAGCTCCCGACATCTTGTCAGCAACTCTTAGCGGCAACTTGGCGCCGCTCGACAACTCACGGTGTCCGCAACTCACCTACTCGGCGCGTGGCTCGGCTCACTAGAGTCGATAGTTTGAGATTATCTGCTCAAACCTACTTAATTGTAAGTCCTTGTGCATCTGGCATCTGGTACGCACTCAGAAGCGTGAAACAAAGCTTCTGAGACGATCACACAGATTGTAACGGGTTTACGCCCAACAAAACTTAAAACAGATTCGTTCTGTTACCATGGCGGCAGAAAATGTTGAGATGCAACAGGCTCAACATGTGCCGGCCTCCTCCGCCCCGATTGGGAATGTGCCAATCAATCATGGGGAAAAGCCAGAAAAATTCACAGGAGTGAATTTCAAGCGGTGGCAGTAGAAGATATTTTTCTACTTAACCACGCTAGGTCTGGCAGGTATCTTGATCGAGGAAACTCCCAAGGTTGTTAATGGTGTAGATGAGGTGAACACTCTCCTTCTGATCGACAAATGGAACGATTCTGAGTTCCTCTGTCGAAACTACATCCTTAACAATCTTGCCGACTCACTCTATCTTGTGTATTGTGAGATAAAAACGACAAAGAAACTGTAGAAATCTCTGGACAAGAAATATAAATCGGAGGATGCTGGGGCCAAAAAGTTTATTGTTGATCGTTTCCTGGACTATAAGATGAGTGACTCGAAGTCTGTAATCAGTCAAGTCCAGGAGCTTCAAGTACTCTTACAAGAAATTCACTCAGAAGGTATGACTCTGAGCGAACCTTCCAAGTGACAGCTATCATCGAAAAGCTACCAACTGGCTGGAAGGACTTTAAGAATTATCTGAAACACAAACGAAAGGAAATGAACCTGGAGAAACTTGTTGTTCGCCTTCGTATAGAAGAAGACAACAAGAATTCAGAGAAAAAAATTGTTCTCTCAGGCTACTGTAAAAGCCAATGTTGTTGAACACGGACAAAGCTCAAAACGGAAGCATCCAAAATCTTCCACGACGCAACCCAAAGGACAAAACATGAAAAAGAAGTTCTTAGGGAAATGTTACAATTGTGATCGTATGGGTCACAAGGCTTCAGACTATAAAAGGCCAAAGAAGAAAAAGCCTGAGGCCAACCTGGCAGAAGAACAGGATATGGATCTCTGCGCCGTGATCTCTGAGGTGAACCTAATAGGTTCCAATCCTCGGCAATGGTGGATTGATACTGGAGCCACCAAACATATGTGCTGCAACAAAGAGCTGCTCCACAACTTCGAAAAAGTCACTGGAGACAAACTGTTTATGGGGAACTCAGCAACCTCGGACGTCATGGGCCAAGGAAAGGTGGTGCTGAAGATGACCTCGGGCAAAGACCTCACTCTGAACAATGTGTTGTATGTTCCGGAGATTCGGAAGAATCTAGTGTCCGGATCACTTCTGAGCAAGCATGACTTTCGCATTGTTTTTGAATTAGACAGAGTTGTATTGTCCAAGAACGGTGTAAAGACCACCCTTCTTACTACTACTACTCTCTAAGGATGACCGTTACTTAACTACTAACTCTACTTAACCGGTATGATTAAAAATCACATGGAAACCCTACCGAAAAATTTCGACAGAATCTCATATATATACTCAGCCACAAGCGGCTGGAACACATATCAATCAACCACGCAGTATAATAAATCCAAAATAAAGAAAACAACACAAGAAATCATCACACAATATTACAATTCTTCTACTACGTCCTAATCATAGCAAAATAACAAATACTATCTCAAATACTCCTAACATAGCAAAAGACAATAAAAACTAAACTAAAACTTCTTTCCTAGTCCCAAGGCTTCCATAGTCCTGGCATCACACATCCTTCGAACACCTCCTTGTCGCCTTCCTTCTAAATCTTTTCCTTTCCTGTATCTGCAGTAAGAGGAAGTGTAGTCTATAAGCAAAATTTGCTTAGTAAGCGCTATCTAACTCACAAAATCTCGATATGCATGTATATAAATAAAAACATGTTAAAACTGAATGCTAACATGTAAAGCTACTCATGCTCATACATAGCAAAGGAATCATACTAACTGAAATACTAAACATGTATAGCTAATCATGCTCATAAATAGCAAAGAACAGTAAACTAACTCATGCTCTTTTATTAGTAAAGAAACATACTGAAAGGCTAAACATGTAAGGCAAGTCTATACTATCATGCTTGCATAAAGAACTAAGCTTACTGAATTCTAAACACCTTCTGAATCGTATTTCACTTGTTTAAAGACTTATTCTTTAAATACTTTATACTTATGTAAAACTTGCTTTACTTGTTCAAAACTTATACTTATAATACTTTAAAATAATAATCAACTTCTTCTTGGGCCCGGCAACTGTACTTACTATGCGCGCATCCCTAACCGTCGGCCGAGCCGTTACTACTAGGTTATCTAAACCTAGGGACGACTATGGGAGCCCAGCCCAAGGACAGAGAGTCCAGTACAGTGCCACTGATAAAAGTAAAATACTTGTTATCTTTTAATACTTCTATATAATGCCTCGGCATTTTCTTAAGCACCTTGTGTGCCAAAATCCCTAAAGTATTGACTTTGGGATCTACTTAAGGCCTCGGCCTTTTTCTTTCTTTTCTTTATCTTTCTTATATTTTTTTCTTAACCTCTTAAAAAGAACATAGGCATGCTACAACATAATTAAATTAAAGGAAAGAAAATCTGACTTCTATAAGCATGCTATATCAGAGACAAATCAAAAGAAAGCATATCTAACTTCTTCAAACATGCTACAACAGATTTAAAACAAAGGAAAACAATTCTGAAATCCTGAAATAAATGACATATATATAACTGCTCAGGAATATGCTCAAAAGGGCTGTTCTAACTCATTACGGCAAGGAAAGATCAAACTAAGGTGCTATACAAAAACTAAATCTGTAGAACGTTAAAATTGCATACTTTAAGAACTAGAACTAAACTATCTGTTTATAACATATGCACCCAAACTAAGGCATAAAACTGATGACATGTCAATCCTAATTTGCATACATAAAAACATAATGTACAGTAAATCTGAATGCATTTATACTAGCATAAACATGCACGAAACTAGATCTGAAACTTTATGCATCAAACTAAATTTGAAACTGAATGCCACGGCAGGAAGTCATAAAGAACCGAATGCTCAACGTGCTCAACCCCCTACATGCTCCTTCTTTGGAACTCACGGCAACTAAACACAAGGACAGTGCAACAATTTGATCCAGTCTTAATTCCTCAACTGATAATAAGTTGTTAATGAAGTGCCAACCAATATTTGCAACCCCATTTACTCAAAGAAAGGTAAAGGTTTTGTTGATAAGGAATCAAAGTCAGGAAGTAACTCTAAAGATCATCAAAACTGGAAAACAATCTATAGGCATGATTCTCTTCTCCTGGAATAAAAATAGGATTGGTACATCCTATCACTGTAATATAAAGGGTAAATTCAAGTCGAGCAAGTTCTACACAACATGCTGGATCTAAAAAAATGCTTGATCTACCAAAACTGGCAGCATGCTTCAAGAAGAAAACTTCTTTACAGAATCTTTCGAAAACCAATGTAAGAATCAACAAACAGGAATAAAAATCCCTAGCAGCAAGCTTCAAAAATCGACACAGCAGCAAACTTCGGAAATCATGAACACGAAGATCCGAAACCTCAATTCACAGCTACAAGGGCAGAAAATCTCGGAGCTACTCTTACCGCAGGTGAGTGAGCAACTTACCTCTTCTTAAACCTACAACCGAAACAACTTCTAGGGCTTGCGGAAATTGCAAGCTTCGACTCCTCCGTGCTTACGGTCCCTCCTCGACGTAAGGATCACGACGGTGAAGAACTTCCCCGAGTTAGCCACCCGCCGGCCGCCGGAATCGTGCCCTAGCCGCGGCTTGTTTCCGCCCGAGCTGCCTTTGTCACGCGAGAGAGGAAGGGATCGGGGAAAATTAGGTTTCGGAAAGCCCTAAATTCCTTTTTATAACTCTAGTATTTCTGTTAACTTAACACTATTTCGCTGCCAACTCTTTCGCAAAACATCCGCGGAGCAGTTGGTTGGCTGGGTTTAGACCGAGCCAAAAGCCCCGGGTTCAATTCTCGGCTGCTACCCCTTTTCCTTCTTTTTATTTCTTTGTTACTAATTCCTATTACTCAAATAAATCTCTTCCTTTATTTGTTCAAATAATACTTGCTAGCCCAGTTGGTTGGCTGACTTTGGTTAGGGTCTAGTTCGGTCCGAGATCTTTGGTTCAAAACCCCACCTTAATACTTTTTTTATTTTATTTTATTTTAAACTTCTTTCTCTTGGTAAAAATACCAAACGAACTCCAAAAATTACGTAAAAATACTCTAAAAATTTCTAAAAATCTCTAGAATATTTTAAAGGTATTTCTAAATATTTTTGAATTATTTCTGAAGCTCAAAATGAGGAAATTTGGGTCGTTACAAACGGAGTGTTTATAGGAAGGGGCTATGTATCTGATGGGATGTTTAAGCTCAATGTAATGACCATTAGGCCCAAGATAAATAAAAATGAAAGCTCTTCCACTTATATACTTGAGTCTTCGTGTTTGTGGCATGGTAGACTAAGACATGTTAACTACGATGTATTGCGTAGATTAATAAACATGCAAAGCATACCTACATTCCACCTTGACCCACAACACAAGTGTGAGATTTGTGTTGAAGTAAAAATGACAAGGTCATCCTTTCAACATATTGAAAGAAGTAATAAACCACTTGACCTAATCCACACTGATGTGTGCGACCTAAAAGGTACGCCAACACGTGGTGGTAATAAATATTTATCACTTTTGTAGATGATAACACAAAATACTGTTATGTGTATATTTTCAAAAGTAAGGATGAAGCTATAGAGAAATTCGCTCTCTATAAAAATGAGGTTGAAAACCAGCGTAATAGAAAGATTAAGGTGGTTCGAAGTGACCGAGGCGGTGAATATGTATCACCATTCGCTGAGTTGTGTGCTGAACATGAGGTCAGACACGAAACAAAAGCTCCTTATACTCGTCAGCAAAATGGAGTTGTTGAGCGAAAGAATCAAACTCTAAAGGAGATGATGAATGCTCTTCTATTAAGCTCTGGACTGCCAGAGTTCATGTGGGGGGAAGCTGTGTTAATAGCTAATTATCTTTTAAATAAGGTGCCCCGGAAGAAAATAGATAAGAGTCCTTATGAGTTGTGGAATGGAAGACAACCGTTCTACAAATATTTACGAATGTGGGGGTGTCTTGTCAAAGTGCTGGTACCTGATCCGAAAAGGATTAAGATAGGACCAAAGACTGTTGATTGCATATTTATTGGATATGCACAAAATAGCGCTGCGTATAAATTTTGTGTGTCTGAGTCACACATACCGGAGATACACAAGAATTCGATAATCGAATCGAGAAATGCCTCGTTCTTTGAGCATGTATTTCCTTTTAAGACCCGAGAGGATGCTAGCTTCTCAAAACGGGCATATGAAACACAAGACGAAGAAAAATATGATGAACCAGTTAAGGTTGAGCTTAGACGGAGTAAACAAGCTCGAGTAGAAAAATCCTACGGATCGAATTTTATCACTTTCAAGCTGGAAAGTGAGCCCCGGAGTTACTCATAAGCAGTAAGCTCATCTGATGGACCTCATTGGAGAGAGATAATTACATCTGAGATAAAATCTATCTTGCAAAATCACACTTGGGAACTCGCGGGTCTTCCTCCGGGAAGTAAACCATTAGGTTGCAAGTGGATCTTCAAGAAGAAAATGAAATCAGATGGCACAATCGATAAATACAAGGCCAGATTGGTAATCAAAGGATACTGATAACGAGAGGACCTTGATTACTTCGATACATACTCTCCGGTATCTAGAATAACTTCTATTAGAGTATTGTTGGCTATCGCTGCTCTATGGAATCTCGAAATACATCAAATGAATGTAAAGACAACCTTTCTAAACGAGGATTTAGAAGAGGAAATCTATATGGACCAACCCGAGGGATTTTCTGTGTCAGGATAGAAAAACAAGGTCTGTAAATTGGTGAAGTCATTATATGGTTTGAAACAAGCACCAAAGTAGTGACATAAGACATTTGATAATGCTATGAAGGAATGTGACTTCAAGATCAATGAATGTGATAAATGTGTCTACATGAGAACCACAGAGAGTGACTATGTCATCTTGTGCCTCTATGTAGATGACATACTTATCATTGGGAGTAATGATAAGATAATCGAATCCACTAAAGATATGTTGAACTCAAGATTTGACATGAAAGACATGAGCCTAGCTAATGTGATTCTAGGAATAAAAATTCTTAGAACGACAGAAGGACTTGTTCTTAGTCAGTCCCATTACATGGACCAAATTCTTGAGAAATTCACCAAGGGTGAGACTGCGTTGACACGAACGCCGATAGATACGAGTCAACATCTATCAAAAAATCGAGGTGAAAGTATCTTTCAGATAGAGTACTCTCGAGTGATTGATAGTCTGATGTACTTGATGAGTTGTACACGACCAGACTTAGCCTACGCAGTAAGCAAACTAAGTAGATATACGAGTAATCCCGGTGTTGAGCTTTGGAAAGGGATAACAAGAGTACTGAGGTACTTGAGGTATACTCGTGAATATGGACTACACTACACAATATCCTGCTGTGATCGAAGGATACAACGATGCAAGTTGGATATCTGATATAAAAGACTCTAAGTCTATAAGTGGATATGTCTTCACTCTAGCTGATGCAGTCATTTCCTGGAAATCTTCTAAGCAAACCGTAATAACTAGATCCACAATGGAATCTGAGTTTGTAGCTCTTGACAAATGCGGTGAAGAGGCTGAATGACTATGACAATTCTTAGAAGATATTCCACGATGGCAAAAACCTGTGCCGATGATTTGCATACATTGCGATAGTCAATCAACAATCGGTCGGGCACAGAGCCATCTGTATAATGGTAAGTCTAGACATATACGTCGTAGACATAATACCATTAGACAACTATTCTCAACTGGAGTTATCACTGCTGACTATGTGAATTCAAAAGATAACCTATCGGATCCACTAACCAAGGGGTTAAATCGAGAGTTAGTTGCAATCTCATCACAGGGAATGAGCCTGATGCCGTTGTCAGCAATCAGTGCAGAGGATACCCAACCTATGCTGATTGGAGATCCCAAGAACTAGGTTCAAAGGGACAACTAATCTGCACTGACTAGACACACTGTAGGGGGAGCCCAATGAAACAGTGACTAGACAAAGATAAGCCGATGGACTTTTAATGATAAAAAAGAGTAAATGGTAACTCTTGAGAGACCACCTATGTGAGAAAGAAGTGGGGCTGCTTCGAAGAGAATTGGAGGCATAATTCTGAGAGCTTATCACAGAACCAGGCGTGTTCGTGGCCAAGAACGAACACACTCATAAGACCTAAGCTATATCAGGGAGAGTCTTGGGTAAGATCTGTCCATGCTTACACCAACGACCGAACAGTTCAAAGACATCATGTCTACTATTTAGCCAGTGAGCAAACAGAGTTTACAAAGGAAGGTTCAAAGGATAACACTTACCTATCCTATACTCGACTCAACTATCGAAGACTATCACAAATCCTTGTTTTCATTCATGTGGGGGTTTGTTGGAAAAAGTTGAATGGAAACGCGACTTGTGGGTTATAGTCCCACAACGAAAGAAAATGAGGCTTTCTAGCTGATTTGGAACAAAGGGGGTGAGACCCCAGGGTCCGGAGGACATCAACCCATTGCTTGTAAAATCCGGTCAGGACACGATATGTCTGCGTAAGGCAACTTGTTGGCTAGTATGCAAGCCAAAGCCAAAGTCGCCAGCTTACTTGCACGCCACGTGGTAAGCATGCAAGCCACAACTTGGCTTGCTGTTGGCGGCAAGCAAGCCACGTTGTGGCTTGCTGGCAAGTTGTAGCCAACAGCAAGCCACGTTGTGGCTTGCTGGCAAGCATGCAAGCCACAACGTGGCTTGTTGTGCTTGCAAGCCAAGCAAAACAAAGGTCTATATAAGACCTGAGAAGGGGAATGAAGAAAGACACAGAAACGAGAAAAGCTTCAGTGAGTTTTGTGAGAAAAGCTCCAGTGAGTTGTGTGAGAAAAGCACAAGTGTGCTTCCATTCCTCCTCGAATCCCCATGTTTCTTTTCTTTCTGTTGTGCACTTCTTTTGCTCAACAGAAATAGTGATAGTTTTCGGATCTAGTTCAGATCGTCACGACAACCAGTGCTCGGTTGTGCTTGTGATCCTGCCGTTTTATCCTGGGAAACAGACGTCCACCTGATCCTCTGAGTACCGCGGAGGGGCCGAATCTATTTTAAGGTGACAACGCTCTGCTGGACTCGGCATCCACTCTGAAGTCGTGTTGTAGCTCTCGACATCTTGTCAGCAACTCTCAGCGGCAACTTGGCGCCGCTCGACAACTCACGTTGTCCTCAACTCACCTACTCAGCGCATGGCTTGGCTCGCTAGAGTCGACAGTTTGAGATTATCTGCTCAAACCTACTTAATTGTAAGTCCTTGTGCATCTGACATCTGGTACGCACTCAGAAGCGTGAAACAGAGCTTCTGAGACGATCACACAGATTATAACGGGTTTACACCCAACAGATTTGTATCTATTATTCACAATTTAAGCTGTCTAAAATTTAAAACAAAATTAAATGCTCTAACTCCTGTTAATAAAAAAAATATGAACACCTAATCTCAAGTCTGTCCATACTAGAATAAATTAGTAAATATTTATGATAGGTGATCCAGAAGTATATTTTTTAAAAAATTCTATAAATAAATTAGGGAACGAAAGGTGGAAATTTAAATAACAAGGTGACATCCTTTCCTAAATCCTGTTAATAAAGATCAAAGGAATGGAAGGACATTAAGTACATTTATATCATAATCAAGATCCAATTATATCCACTAATCAAATTTAGATTAAATCGAGATTTATTTAAAATTATAGGCACTCGTAATTGTATCTATTTAAATTCATAAATATGAATATTTATTGATTTATTTAAATGAATTTAATATAACGGGAATCTTTTTTGGTCCAATGGCCGTTATGTTCGTCCGTTCTCATGACGCTGTAGCCCGTAGCTCCGTCCTCAACCCTTCGCGGATAACCGTAACCTACCGAACGCGAAGACAATTCCGTTCACTTCAATGCGAACTGACAAATTTGCCCCACAGTCCATCGACCATCTTCACTCTCACCGAACGCCGTGCAGTCGTAATTATTTCAATGTTGGAGGACTTATTTGTCTCTCGAGTTGGCCCTTGTCGTTTTCTACTATTTTATTAGCGCAAAGCGAAGAGAAACAGCGACGGATACGGATTCCTGTGCGAAATTTTGAATCGAGTTCCCGGCGAAGCAAACCCTAGTTGCTTCTCTTTCGAAGCGAGCGCTGCTTGTTCCCATCGTCTCTTCCTCTGAGGCACTCTGGAATTTGGAATCAGACAACAACCTCCGCTTCCCTGCTTCGTGTTTTGAACTTCCTTCAACGTTGCAGCTTTTTCTCGGACAGTGTATGGCTGAAACTAGTTTCCAGCGTTAGGAGTTTTGGCCGGGATCGATGTCAGGTTCGTACTGCGGGAAGTCATGGAAAGACTGAAATAACCGGAGAAAGCTGGTTTTTAGGTAGTAGCTGTTCATTTTGAGGCGTTTCAAATCATGTTGTCAGCGGCGGCTACATCTCCTTCGATCGTTCGAAGTTCCCTTGAGGTGATGCTGGATTCCATCAGGATGAAGGAGGAGCAGCCAAAAGATCTTCCACCTGCTTTGCCTGTCCGTCCCACCGCGAGAGGGCGCCTTCCTACTTCAAAAAGGTCCGTGGCTGTCAATCTTAAAGTCGGACAAAGTGCATCTGAGGAAATTTTAAGGGGTCACGTCAAACGGGATTTTGAGAATGAAGAGAAAATGCGAAGGGGTGATAAAGAGGCGGTGTTTAGGAGTGGTGTATTTGATAGTAAGAAACTGCGGAGGCTTGAGCGTCCAGAAGAGTCTCCCTATGTCATGATGACGAAGCTAGAGAACCACGGAAAAAAGGTGGAGGTGAATGATTCAAGGCCTTCTTCTGTAGCACTGCCATCATCCATCCCACGGAACAAGAAGTTGGGGAAGAGTGACACTAGTGAATGTGCCGTGAAGAAGGTAATTTATAGTTTCTCAAAATATCATCGCCAGACACTCTGGTTTACTTGTTTCTAAGAGTACCTGTTGGCGATAAATGTTTGATGGTTCTTAATTCTTACTCTATTCCGTTCAATTTCGGTATTCTTTATTCTTTTAAATAATTTTCAAACATATTACATAAGATTTTCCCGTTCCACCTTTTAGAATATGCAAGTTTGGTGCTGGACTCAGGAAGCGAAGTGGGAGCTAGGTCACATTCAAACAGTTTCAGGGGACAATGTGAAAATCTTGTTATCTGATGGAAATGTAAAAACCTAAATCTGTACTTCTCTTCTGTATAATTACAGGCAATATCTGGTAATTAATTACTGGTCCATAATCAGGTTCTTTTGGTTACTGGTGAAGATCTCTTACCCGCCAACCCTCATATCCTTGATGGTGTTGATGATCTTATACAGCTTAGTTATTTGAATGAACCATCAGTTCTCCACAATCTTAGATACCGCTACTCTTGTGATAGTGTTTATGTAAGCATGCTTTTCAAGATATGAAACTTAGTCTTAACTTTTTTTCCCCACTTTTTTCACCTTCACTAGTTATTTGAATTTTATTTCCCTCTATCCAGACTAAAGCAGGACCTGTTTTGGTTGCAATCAATCCATTTAAAGAGGTACCCTTTTATGGAAAAGATTATATTACAGCATACAAGCAGAAGCTCACAGAGAGCCCACATGTCTTTGCAATAGCAGATTCTGCTTTTAATGAAATGAGGAGAGGTAGGCCTGCATCTTGATGACAATTTTGATCTCTTATTAGGTAAATATGTTTGTGTTGCATTGAATTTCTGGAGCAATTGATAAATCCTAATTGTTTATTCTGCAGATGGTGTAAATCAATCTATTATAATAAGGTGATTTCATTCTCCATAGCAATTATGTGAAGCTTTTGATCCATCTACAAATTTCCAGCTTGATAATTTGTGTCATTCATTATTAGCATCTCTTGAGTGGTTATGTTGCATCTTGAATTGCAGTGGTGAAAGTGGTGCCGGTAAAACTGAGACTGCAAAATTCGCAATGCTGTATCTTGCAGATCTCGGGGGTGGTTGTGGCATAGAGGATGAGGTTTTGCAGAGTAACTCGATACTGGAAGCATTTGGAAATGCAAAAACTTCAAGAAATGATAACTCAAGCAGATTTGTGAGTTGGCCAATGGCTAGAGCAGTTTATTGTATTTGCATGATCAATATGTTTTTTTTCCTATCCTGCTAGCCTTGCCAACGTGTATCTATCATCTTGACAATTGTTTGCATATACACTGTTTTATGTCGCAGGGGAAACTTATTGAAATAAATTTCAGTACTGCTGGAAAAATTGGTGGTGCTAAAATTCAAACTTGTAAGAAATGTTATTGGTACCTTTTTACTGCTTCTTATATTAGATTTTCCCCTTGCAACTGACATTTTCACATCTCGTATTCTCAAACAATTTGCACATGGAAGTTTTACTTGAAAAGGTATTTATTTTACAGTATAAGGCAATTCTCTAATACATTGTAGCAAATTAGTACTTAATGGCTTATAACTTTTTTTCCTCTAGTCAAGGGTAGTTCAGAGACCAACAGGTGAAAGATCATATCATGTTTTCTATCAACTTTGTGCTGGAGCTCCTCCGAGTCTCAAAGGTATTCATTTAGTCAATTTCATATATGACCTTACTTCCCAGATACATGATAACTTTCTAGCTTTAAGGAATATTATACTATGCCACACATCTCTTGAAATTCAATTGTAATATGCAGAGGAGTTGAATCTAAGAACTGCTGATGAATATGAATATTTGAAGCAAAGTAACTGCTTGACCATAGACTATGTTGATGATGCTCAGAGATTTCACAAATTAATGGTAAATTTTAACTGATCACTCAAAAGCATGTTATGCTCCTTGGATTATTTTTGATGAAATTCTTTAATTGTTTTCAGCATGATAATCATGTAACTGACTAATTTTCTCCAGGAAGCCTTGGATGTCATTCAAATATCTAAGCAAAATCAAAAGCATCTCTTCTCTACACTTACTGCAGTATTATGGCTGGGTAATATTTGCTTCTCAGTGGTAGATAATGAAAACCATGTTGAAGTGGTCCTTGGTGAAGGTACACTATTTATACATGGCTATTCCAACTTACCATTGCTTTTTCTTGTTATAAACTCCTTGGTGTTTCCTCATGCATGCTTGCTCATAAAATGTAAGATGCATATGCATGGTTACTAGAATAGCTACAATAAAATATACTACTACAGCAAGCATGGTTTTAAATCTCATACCACCAATCCATATTGGATGTGATGTCTATTTCCACTTCCACACCAAGATGATGACCCAGCTGAGACACCATGCCAGGAGGCTGAGATCTTTGGCAGAGGCTTCCAACAGTTTTTTGATGGTGATTTAACTGTAAACTTTCAAATAAGTTTCTATTCCTCCACCTGGTTCCCTTTTTGATGCTGTTAGGGTTCAGCAGTGTGCAGGGTTCTTTGTGTTATTTGTTGCCGACGAACACCAGTATTTGCAAGCCAGCATGACACCAAATAGTTTCATGCTTTTGTTCTCATTGGGAATCAGAATCCCTGCTTATAACTTAACTTAAAACCTGAATAGTTCTAAGAAATGATCAAATTACAAAAAATAGATGGCGTGGACATGTTCAAAGGCAACTAGTAGATCCTTTAGTTACCTGAGTTGTATCCATTAGAGGGGAAGGTATAAAAGATTTTAGACTAATAGAATCTTTAGTTGGGTAATAAAATAGCGATTAAATTAATTTGAATGGTACTGGTGATGTAGTTCTAAATGGATCAATGATATTCACATAGCCCACCTTAAATAGTTGGGACAAATATGACAATGATGATGTAAATAACCATGCTAGTACTGCACCTTTGTTTGAGAAGTTACAATTCAACCAAATTATTAGATAATTTAGCTGGATGCAAGTTAGGCATTGGGCTATATAGCAGGACTTTGAATGGGAATAGTCATCTTTAGATCTATAAATAAATGATTTTTAATCCCATTTGTATAGAATATAATATCAAGTTTCTCAACTTGGTATTGGAGCCTATCCAGCTCCGTTGTTCTTCCTTCCTCTGATGAGATTGCCTGTTCTCCATGCTGCAAAGAATAATGTTCATTCTCTCCTGTGCCATTTGCAGGAGTAGCTAATGCAGCAAAGTTGATGGATTGTGAAATACCTGATTTAATGCTAGCTTTATCAACTCGTAAAATCCAAGCTGGCAATGATAATATTATCCAAAAGCTTACATTACAGCAGGTACAATTGGAATTATTTGCTCAATGGTGCTCCACTAAGATGATGTTGTACATCCCTTTTGGCTAAATTATGTCTCTACTGTTGCAGGCAATTGACACCCGGGATGCATTGGCAAAAACAATGTATTCTAGCTTATTTGACTGGCTTGTCGAACAAATTAACACATCACTTGAAGTAGGAAAATGCTACGCTGGACAATCCATTAGCATTTTGGATATTTTCGGATTTGAATCTTTTCATGTATTGATCTACCGGTGCTTTCAATTAAATATTGCTTTATTGAATGTTTCTTGTTTATTAGACTGACATTTTACTCTTGTAGAAAAACGGTTTTGAACAGTTTTGCATAAATTATTGTAATGAGAAGCTACAACAACACTTCAATCGCCACCTATTTAAACTTGAACAGGAGGCAAGATCCTACCTTCTTGATTTTTTCTCTCTCCCTTAGATATATACATGCAAAGGCATCATGCAAAGACATCATCATCATGATTATCCTTGATTGCTTGAATCTCATTAGTATTACCACTGAATTTTTTTGTTAATTTTTTTTTTTTTTTTTGTTTTGCTGTGTCAATAGAAGTTGTTTGCTATAAAGTAGTGGCAATGACTTCATTTTTCTTTGAAGGGGTTGAGTAGATATGATTTCATAAGGTTGGTTTCAATTCCTGGAATCAGTTATTATTTTATCTAAAGTATATGATGGTTTTTTTTTTGTTTGACATCTCACTTTTTGTGCAAAAACTCAATATCCAATTAAGAAAATTATGTCTCCTGAACTGAGGAGTTTGAAGGAAAGAGAGACATGATGCAGGAATCACCATGAGGTGAAAACAGTCATGGAAGGAAAGTAGGGAGGGAAAAAATCATAGGAAAGAAGGGAAATATTTCCCTTGTTTGCATTTCCTTGGAGGAAGGAAAGAAGTGAGTTTCTTTTTTCAACTGTTTACTTGGAGGGAAGGAAAGAGAGTGGAACTTAAATTTTAGCATTTGTTTATTGAAAGCATAAAAAACATAAATACAAAGCGGACGTTGCATGTGAACAATACTTCTGCACAAATTTGGCAAAACAATTTTGGTTAAAATCCCCAATCGGGGAAAGATCTCCATAGTCTGTTCCTCCCTCTCCCCATTCCTTCTAAAGGAAATTTAGGATGAGGATTGTTAGGTAAATCTTTCCGCCATTTTATTTTTTTTCACATTTTCTTCTTTGTAGGAAACACAACCTTGGATTAGATCATGGATGCATTATGAAATATTGACATTAGATGGCTTTGTTACAATGATATCACCTAGATCTATTACATTTAAATTAGAGCATGCATACAATATGAAAGGCATCATGTATCCAATCTTAAGGTGCTGAGATAAATATGTTTTGACGATAACAATGATGAGAATTCTGAAATTATCATCAATGTTAAAGAATTTAAAAAGTTGTAGGAGATGTTAACATGGGGCATTTTTTTGTACATGTATATGGCATTTTACTTTTATATCCATATATTATGAATTTGTTGTTAGTTAGGAATTAACTATGACAAATGTGCACATCAAACGAGAAAGAGGAAGACCAAAGAAGACTTGATTAGCAATAATAAAATAAGATAAAATTTATTTAAATATAAATGATGATATAGTAGGGGATAAAGCTCAATGACGTAGAATTGCGAGTTATACTCTATCTAGTGGAATAAGACTTGGTTATTGTTGTTATTGTTGTTATTAGTTAGGAATCAAACACCTTCGTTCTTTAATGCTAGAAGAAGTGAGACACAAAAATTTGAAGAAGAGAAAGTAGAATAATGATATGCAAGCAAAATCAACAAGTGAAATAATTATAAGTTGTTTGATAAGATATCATACGTCATAGTAGCACAAAGAGATAATATTATGTGACTGGCTACAACATATATCTCACACACTGATAGATTTTCTTTTATAAACCAAGGAATTGACTACAGGCATAAAAATTTGCTCAAGTATGTGGATGCAAAATTGATTACATATATGCCAAATTACATTCAAACACTATATCAAATTGGAAGAGCATCAAGTCGAGTTGATAGAATACCTGATAGGGCAGGCAGAAAACCTGACCAGGTTGACATTCAATCACATAAAATCCTAAAAGTCACAGACCCACTCAATAGGTATGTAGTTCAAATCAATGTAGTTCCATCCCATTAGTAAGTGTGATGTTCCCTGCACCCTTGGAAACATGCCAAGGAATTTGTCTCTCAAATCCTTGCATCTCACATTAATCAAAGTTGAATCCAACATGTGAAGGGCCTTGTGTTTTACTGGGTTTCTTTCTTATGGAACTTTATTGCAGTGCACCTTATTTGTTTTCTTTTTTATTTGTTTATATCTGGTTTATCTTATTATTATGCATTTCTAATTTTATAGGAATATGCCCAAGATGGAATTGACTGGGACAAAGTTGAATTTGTGGATAATACTGATTGCCTCAATCTCTTTGAAAAGGTTTGGCTGGTCTTTTTTGACTGCTGATACCTTTAGAAGTCTCATTAGAGCAATATCATGTTAACTTAATTGGTCGACTGAATTATATAAATATAATCTAAACATTCTTATTCCTAAATAATATTCTATATTAATTTTTGGATGTGTTGAAAATTGGATTTATGGTGGAGTATGGTTATGCTCCTTATTCTCATGACTCATGTGGCAAGTCTATCATTTAATCTTAATAAAGAAATTAAAATTCATGTGCTAGTATCCTTGGTGCACCAATATTTAATGTTCAAGTATTATCATTACACATTTGTTAGTACTTCCAAACTACTTTTGATTTGGTGAATGAGTTCCATACCTTTTTTGGATGGTCTTGAAGGGAAAGGAATATATTTGGTTATGAGCCGCAAGATGTTTACAATATCTTGTTTATGTGTCTTGGATAGTCAGCCCATGTATATTTCTGTATTTAGGGAGGTTTTATGTTAGCAAATTCACCTGATATTACACTTGTGGAATGTGGATTCATTATTTTGTTTGGGGTATTTGCCATTTTAGCCAATTCTTTAGGTATGCCTATGAAAACAGGAGCTCATCCTCCCATCTATTTACCAGAAGTGCAGTACACAGTTTCTTAGATTAGTTAGCTTAGGTGTTCTGAATTGGAGTGCTGGACATCACCTGGTATGGTTACTACAATTTGCTCTCCATTCTTTTAGCATTCTGTCCCATTACCTTTAACACAAAGATAGCAAAATAGAACTGTCTTACTTTGTTTAGTTTTTTTTTTTTTTCTGACAGACTAAATCTTAAATGTGCTACATGTGGATTGGTTTGTATTCTTCACTTAACTGGTGCAACTTTGTTTAATTCACACTAAAAAAAAATTGGTGCAAGTTTGTTAATTCACCTAAAAAACTGGTGCAAGCTTGCTTAGTTGCTGTCATGTCTCTAGTATGTGTTACTTTACTGTAATAGGCAGTGCCAAGATCTTGAATAGGCATTGGGTTGGGTGCGTGTGTATTATGGCTTAGTGATGATATCCTCAAGTTTCATACTTTTGGGCTCAAAGCAGAAGTAAGAGAAATATCATGCTCACTAAGCAACCTCATGGCAGGATTCCTGTCGACGACAAGTTTTTTTTGGTCTTGACCATGAGGTGTGTACCCGCACTACATTGGATGTTAAACTTACTCCTTTCGGGGCAAGAATGGCAAGGTTAAATCCTTTACAACAATTTCATTATAGTATTATACTAATTCGAACTGTTGAACTTTTATGGATCTAGCTGGCTTACCATTAGAGCTACTAACTGTCAGCTCAATGCCAGTTTTTAGCTATGGGAACATTTTGGCCTCTTAGAAGGCTCATTCATGACTTGGCATTAATCAGAACTCACAATGTTAAAGTTCCTATTTCCGTGATTTATTGACTGTACTCTGAGTAACAGAATGTCTTTTCCCTGTAGTTTCTGCAACTTACCATCCTTTCTAAGCTAATTTCATGCTTATTTGATTTTTCTTTTTCCGTTTCTTATTTTCTCAATTTATCATATGAACTTTTCACTTCATGATCAGCATAATAACAGGTCAGAGTATTACTGCTGTTTACCTTATCATTGCAGAAACCTTTAGGGCTAATATCCCTTTTGGACGAAGAGTCTACTTTTCCTAAAGCATCAGATCTAACTTTTGCTAACAAGCTCATGCAGCACTTGACTGGTGACAACTGCTTTAAGGGGGAAAGAGGAGGTGCTTTTAGAATTTCCCATTATGCTGGAGAGGTCAGAAACTTCACTGTTTTTTGGCTTTGCTGGTATCTGATTTCTGTTTGTTGCTGAGTTTTAACAAAGGGATTTTCTTCTTTGTGGACCTCTTAATTGTATGGGTGGATTAAAAGAACTTTTCAGCTTGATTTTATTTTTGTTGTTTGATCAGCAC
Organism: Zingiber officinale; assembly: GCF_018446385.1. Taxonomy (NCBI): domain Eukaryota; kingdom Viridiplantae; phylum Streptophyta; class Magnoliopsida; order Zingiberales; family Zingiberaceae; genus Zingiber; species Zingiber officinale. The sequence goes on from NW_024589822.1 coordinate 69,859, forward strand.
ACAGTTTGATTACAGAAATCTCATTTCCTTAACACACTTCTTGCTGTTTATTTAGATAGCATCATTCTTTCACTTAATCAGTAAATTACTCATTTGTTCTCCAAATTCCTCCATTTGACAATTGAAATGGCAACAGGTTTCATATGATTCAAATGGGTTCTTGGAGAAGAACAGAGATACATTGCATACAGATTTAGTCCAGCTTCTTGTTTCCTGTGCTCACCTGCTTCCCAAATCATTTCTCTACAACACACTGCAGTCTGAGAAGGATCAAAGCCCGTTTCGACAACTAGGTAGTGTTGATCTACGGAAGCTAAGTGTTGTGGCGAAATTTAAGGTAGTGACAACCATATTAAGTAATCAACATTTATGCTCTATACTATTCTGTCAAGGTCTTTTTCTAGACAGCTTACTGAACTCTTAAGGAGCTCAAGCAAGCCTTTACTGAGCTTAACTAGAGAGAATCTCATCTTATAATCATACTCAAACTCAAATCAATAAGTGAAACTTATCTTCATTATGCGTGGATACATCTTAAAAGAATATAAAATGATTTGGATTCTAAGCAGTTACATTATGTCTTAAAACTACACTGGTAGTAATTAACTTGGTGACAACCATATTAAGTAATCAACATTTATGCTCGGTACTATTCTATCAAGATCTTTTTCTAGACAGCTTAATGAACTCCTAAGGAGCTCGAGCAAGCGTTTACTGAACTTAACTAGAGAGAATCTCATTTTATAATCATTCTCAAACTCAAACCAATAAGTGAAACATAGCTTCATTATGCATGGATACATCTTAAAAGAATATAAAATGATTTGGATTCTAAGCAGTTACATTGTCTTAAAACTACACTGTTAGTAATTAACTTGGTGACAACTATATTAAGTAATCAACATTTATGCTCGATACTATTCTATCAAGCTCTTTTTCTAGACAGCTTAATGAACTCTTAAGGAGCTCGAGCAAGCTTTTACTTAGCTTAACTAGAGAGAATCTCATTTTATAATCATGCTCAAACTCAAATCAATATGTGAAACTTAGCTTCATTTTGCGTGGATTCATCTTAAAAGAATATAAAATGATTTGGATTCTAAGCAGTTACATTATGTCTTAAAACTACACTGGTAGTAATTAACTTGATAAAAGAAAAGATTATGTAGATTATTTTGTTCTCAATTAATACATTTTATATAAAATTTAGTATGTGTTTTATAAATAAGAAAATAATATAATTAAATATTTAAATAAACCTATATATATATATATATATATATATAATGTTAGTGTTTAGGGCAGTTGACACTAATAATCTAACTCAGATTTTGATTAAAATAATTAATCATATATAGAATGGGTGCTTGAAAGGGAGTGGAGCTTCTAGGGTCTTGTATGATCACACGCCTCCATTAAACTAAAAGGGAAGTATTGTAATTGTTAGGATCAATGACCAGTCTTGAAGAGGCTTGAGTATGTTTTGATATGACTAGGGGGTGGGGGAGAATAGCTGAAACTCTAAAATAAAATTTTGCAAATTCAAAGATAATACAAGCTTGTCCGTAGTACGAGAGTGCTCGTGCATATTTGGTTGTCTGTGTCAAGTATAGATGCAATGGAGGTAGTAATAAACAAATATAAACAAAGCTAATATACATATTTAAGGTGTTTCATTGAGCCCAGCTTAAATATGTTTGGTTATCCAAGCTAAACAAATTATTTGATCTTGTTCATTTGGCGTTTCAAACAAATGTAGATATGCTTTTCCCTAGTTTGTTTGCGATTCGGTTGGTTTGCAGTCCTATACTTGCTGAGCACTTCTGTCACTAATTTTGAGTTTCTAGGAAGATGTCTTGCATGACTAAATTTTCTTTTGCAAAATGGCCTTTCCACTGGTAACACATTCTATTCTATCCTTCCTAAATATTTGTGTTACTAGGAGTCCCTTACATGTGCCTTTAACAAGATGAGAACTTTAATGTGGAATGAGATTTCTCTGTTACTCCCCTAGGCACATATTTTAGGGCCCTCTTTGACACTTGAAATTCATAGGATATCTCCATTGATGTATGCTTCCTTCAATATCTTACTAAAAAGCTTTTCTTATACAATAGTTCCTTCCAACATTTATTTTAGTGGATCTGTGCAGATAAGCTATTTTCTGCACTTCTATTCCTTTAAACTTTCTTTATGAGATTAAACTTTTATACTTCTGAGAAACAAGAATAATTGTCAAACCTCTGTATTGTTGTGATGTTTATGGCTCATTAATAATTTCAATCATAATCACCAAGAGAGATAAATGTTCTAATGTTGCTAGGACTTGTAAGTTACAACTGTTGCATTGTGATTTTGGTGCCTAACATTAAATTATTTTTTTATCAACGCTGGCATTTTCAAGAATAAATAGAAATTGTATTTTCACATATTTGCAAAACAAGTGAGTCTGTATCTTTGTATTGTATATGTTCATCATAGTCAAATCTAATGGTTGGACTTTTTGATATAAATTTGATTGCAAACTGATACTGTCATATGTTGCAACATGTTTGTAGGGACAACTTTTCAAGTTGATGCAAAGGTTAGAAAGTACTACTCCACATTTTATACGATGTATCAAGCCAAATAGCAAGCAACTCGCAGGCTTGTACCAGCATGATCTTGTCTTACAACAGCTAAGATGGTGTGGTGTTCTTGAAGTTGTCCGGATATCCAGATCAGGCTATCCAACTCGTATAAAACATCAACTATTTGTTGAACGGTGTGCTTTTTTTTTTTAATTGGGTAAAGCAGCAATAGTTTGGCTGGATGATAACTTCTTATGACTTATATACATATTTTCTCTGTAGGTATGGGTTTCTTCTCATAGGAAATTCAAAGCCTCATGATTCACTCAGTTTAGCAGTTGCCATACTACAACAATTCAATGTGGCACCTGAGATGTATAGAGTGGGCTACACAAAGTTATTTTTCCGAACAGGACAGGTAGTTTGTTTTTCTTTATTCTTTCACATTTCTCCCTTCAATGCAATGGAATTTCTGCTTTGGTTATTTTGTACATTTGTCGTTCACATCGATATTCTTTCATTAAAGTTTTTCTCTGCTTTTATTTGTCCTCAAGGTCCACTTTTGGAGCTTAATTTATTCATTTTGATTCCTACTTTTGAGGAAAGGGAAGTTCAAAGGTCCACCAACTAAGATATGTACAATCATGTGGCATAGACGGAGATTAAATTTATAATTAAATTGATCTATTGCTGAATTGTTTGAGAAATTGATTGTAAATCAGGTCAGCTATGAGCCAAAAAATTCAGCACCTACCATATCTGACTACTAATGACTAGGTTACCAATCAGTAGGACTGAGTCCAGAAAAAAAATAAAACTCTAAGAACTTGTAATGTCATAGTATATAGTCAATATATTTTGAATTGTCAAATTTGTGCTTTATTTGTAAAACACTGCTGAAGGGGAGCCTTGGCGCAACCGTAAAGTTGTTGCCATGTGATCAAAAGGTCATGGGTTCGAATCTTGGAAACAATCTCTTGCAAAAAGTAGGGTAAGGCTGCGTACAATGGATCATTCCCCGGGACCCCGCATGGCAGGAGCTTTGTGCACCGGGCTGCCCTTTTTTTTTATTTGTAAAACACTGCTATTCCTTATACATAAATGTTGCTACAGTTGCTAATTTCTTTCTTAGCCTGCTAGTCCTGCAACTGTCATTAATCTCGTAATAGACGCTAGAAAGATTGTGTTATAAACAATAAAGTGCATGGGGTATCGATTAATCATGTTCTGTTTCCTGTATGGAAGTTTGGTTAAAATCATTTGTCAGTTACTATGAAAAGGAATAATGCAATATAAATAATCATATGTATCCTATGCCTATATAATATGACTTTGAGATGTTATTTATGTTTTTCAACACTCTTTGGTTTGTATTCAGATTGCTACACTGGAAGAAGCTCGAAATCAAGTTTTACGGGGGGTTGTTAAGGTTCAAAAGAACTTCCGTTGTTTTCAAGCCCATAGGTGTTATAGAGAAATGATGAGCGGAGCAACTACGATACAATCATGTAATGCTTCTATATGCATCTTGGGCTAGCCATCACATGCTATGCATCTTTTAATCTTTTCTAACCTTTTATAAATATATATTTAATTGAGGCAAAATCTAGTCTGAACTAGGAAGAATGCTTCTACTAGCATGCTTAAGTGTAACGACCCGACCCTCTTGGCCCATTTGGCGGCCCATTTGGCGACCCTCGGGTCGTCGACCGTCGGCCCTTATGTCGTCGGCCCATTTGGCGACCTCTCATGTCGTCGACCGACGACCCTTGGCCGTGCCGTTACTCACTAGGACTTTCCACCCCTGGTCAGTGGATTTTTGCCTCCCCCAGGATTCACTTGGTTACCAGGATTCATAAACTCTAATACTTAAGCCTGGAGGTTTAGAGTTCGAATCCTGGCGGAGGCAAAAATCCACTACCAGGGGTGGAAAGTCCTAGTGAGTAACGGCACTGCCAAAGGGTCGTCGGTCGACGACATGAGAGGTCGTCAAATGGGCCGACGACATAAGGGCCGACGGTCGACGACCCGAGGGTCGCCAAATGGGCCAAGAGGGCCGGGTCGTTACATTAAGCTAGGCTTCTTTCATCAAATGCCATTGATTTTAACTAGCTCTATTATTTTGACCTGTTGATAAAGGAGAAATGCTTCATTTAGCTGGACAAATATTCTTTTATTCTTCTTGTACATGTCATCTTCTGTTAAGAAACCAGTATCAGTTTTTTGGATCCTTCCTATACCTTATTATTTTGACTAATTTTAACTTAAATAGTTATTCGTGGTCAAAAAGCAAGACACAATTTTGATGTTTTGGCAAGGAGATGGAGTGTGGCTATTCTTATCCAAAAGCATGTGAGACGACGAATTGCTAAGAGGAGATTTGGCTACCAGCAGAAGAGCATTGTTCTTTTGCAATCTCGTAAGCTAGCTAAATCTTGCAACCATCAATTTAGTCATTTTCCAGTTCCTTTTGGGCTTCAACTCTTTTGAATTGTCTCTGCAGTTATTCGTGGTTGGTTGGCAAGAAAGAATTTTGCTGGCTGGCATATTCAGGAAATGCCAAAACAAAATCATGTGCTAGTAAAGGAAACTTCAGAAATGAATCTTCCTCGACCAGTTGAGGTATCTACTTAATATTTGTGCTTAAGAAGATAAGCCCTCTTTGTATATCAAACATCAGTATATGTGCAGTACTTAGAAGGTTTGTTTATTGTAGTTCAACATAATTTATCTACTTTGAGCTTCTTGTCGGGCAGTATTTTGGAAATTTCTCAAAAATAATCTTCTTTGTGGTATGGTTCTTAAGAAAATGATTGGAGTCATGTTCAAATCAAATGTCAGTTTCAGGACATAGGTTTGCCTACTCGATAACCTTTGTATAACCTTCATTTTTGTTTATGTATTTATTCAGTGATACTGGATAATGAGTGTATTGCTTAATGCTTTATGCCATAGAAGTTACTGAAGCTGTGAACTGACTGAGCATTTGCTAGTATCTTGTTATAGAATGGATATCTCTTAGGATTCAATTGCTACATCATATAGTATTATCATCTTCCAAATAAAAATTGCGGACTAGTATGTCTGAATTCCTAATTCTGTGTGACATGGAGTTACAGGCTTACAGGAACTAGCATAAATAAAATCTGGAGGAGAATTTGGTGTTTTGAATGCCTACTTGGAACTGTTCATGTGTTTGTATTATTTTTGCATCTTTAGATCCTCATGCATTCTATTTTTTGCAAACCATTTTATTTATTTATATTCTTAGTACAAAAACTCTCTTTGAACCGAAAGCATTGCATGAATCACATTTGCAATTAATATTAGAAAAAAAATACTGTAACTAAAAATGAAATTATATGGCTACAATGATGTATTGAGTTTGATAGAAGCAAGAATTTTTCATGTGCTTTGTTAAAAGCAAATTTTATCATGTAGAAATTTATTTTCGTTTTTCTAATTAATAGCTAAAGATATCATGCTCCAAAATAGTAGGATGTAACCATTCAGCTTCATCAGGTTCACCTTACAAATACCAATGAACTTCACAAGAGGGCCCTGATGGCAGAGGCAGCATTGAGAAAAAAGGAAGAGGAAAATGCTATATTGCAGCAAAGACTTAAACAATATGAGTCAACATGGTTGCAATATGAACTAAAAATGAAGTCAATGGAGCAGACATGGCAGAAACAGCTATGTAATTTGCAGGTGAATTTATAAGATAGAGTAGACATGGTTTTTGTTCCACTTCTTTGATGTACTTCTTAGATCATACTTGAATACATTTTAGCATTTAGTTAAGATTAGAGCATAATTTACTATGGTTAATTCCGATTTGTAATTTCATGTTCCAGTGTGTGATTGCTTGAAGCTTAGGACAAATTTCCATTTACTTTATTCTTTCTTTCCAATGGATGTAAAATTTAACATAAAGAACCCTTGAACTTTGTTTAGAGTTTTCTTTGTGATCTATTTTTCAATGTGAATAATTTGTGGCATCATTAAGTTAATCCTTACATTAGCAACTGAAGGAATTATACTGCTTTAAATGCCTAATGAATTTTTTACACTACAGTTAAGTTTAGCCACTGCACGAAGGAGCCTCCTTCCTGATGATATGACAAGCCAATCTGATCGGTTGGATATGTACCCAATTAACCACAGCTATGAGTCAGAAGATACATCTTTCAGTGATCAAACACCTGAAGAAACTCCTACTAAACACATTTTAGATGGTGAAATAGCAAGGAACATTGATTACAGAAATATAGCGGTTATTCATCTTGTAAAGGAGTTTGAGAAACATCGGCAGACATTTGAGGATGATGCTGGATCCATTGCCAAAGTGAAGGTAGGGCAAGCAAGTTCTAAAGTGAATCCTGTTGACGAACTGCAAAAGTTAAAGGCGCGGTTTTCTAGCTGGAAAAAGGCTTACAAATTGCGCCTGCGAGAGACAAAGGCATTGCTTCAAAAGTATGGTCATCCAGAAGAAAAGGCATCCAAAAAATGGTGGAGCGTAATAAGCACAAGATAAGGTGATTACTCCCAGCAATGCTTATTTCTGTTATATCTATCCCAAGCATGCTTTATATGACCATGAATACTGTTTTTGCTCAAGTTTCACATTTTGATAATATCTGAAGAAGTTAATGCTGTTGCAATGTTGTAGTCAGGCCCTGTGCTGTTAAGTAGCCTTTTTTTATTTTCCTGATTAGGGGGGAGTTGCCTATTTTCACCCTTAGATCAGTGTTGTTAAAGATGGAATAGAAGATCTATATGTATCATGAATCAACTATTATAAACATCATAGGAATTTTACATTGCTTTCTCACTCACACTATATATATATATATAGGATTTTGTTATGTTGCACAGCCCGTGAACATCTAGTGTTTTTTTTTTTTTTTGAATTTTTTTTAGAGTTTATATATAGGATTTTGTTATGTTGCACATCTTATGGTGCACAACCCGTGAACATCTAGTGTATTTTTTTTTGACATTTTTTTAGAAGGGTATAGTATTTAAGCTAAAGAAATTAAAAAAAAAATACACTAGGTGCTCATGGGGTGTGCACCATAAGGTGTGCTGCATAACATCCCTATATATATATATATATATATACCCTATTTACCTTCTTATGCATGATGGTGCGCACCTCCCACACGCTTGCTAGGCTGCACACACACTGTGGGCGATTGAGGGGGCGTACCCATGTGTTGTGGCCCCCCTAGTGGCCCACGTGGGCGCTGCCCCCTCATCGCCCAAGGCAGGTGTGCACCGTGGGTGCGTAGGGTATCGGAGTTGTGGTAGAGTTTTCTTATAGTTGAGATGTATGATTTGAATTGATCTTTATGGGTGAGAATAACTGAAGAATAGATCTTTTCTTGCATTCCATACTAAAGTGGCTTGCAATATTCAAATTTCTTATAAATACTTTCTTCTATGGTGGTTGAATATTCATGAAGAAGTAGGTTGAAAATTCATAATTCAAGTACTGATATAAAGTATGGTTGAATCAGTGCAGAAGCATTGCTGACTTGCTTAAACAATGGACAAAGTAATTAGAGGGTTAGATAATTCTTGTAATCAGGTCACAAGGCATGCTTCTCATCTATTTATTGATGGTTCTTTGTGATCATATATGTAATGTCACAATTTGCACGTTGACCAAATGAGAAAATTGATTTGTTAACTTGTTAGGTCTAACTACTTGTCCCAAATGCTTAAATCCAAGTTGATAATAGTTGATGATTCACCATCTCAAGGTATCAATCTCTTTCACTGGCCCACAACTCGAAAATTAGATTCTCTCATACATATGGTTTAATGCTCACTTCAAAAATTGAAGTCCAACTTGCCACCCTAACTGAGACATAGCTGTCAACCTTTGTTACTTTGACTCTTTAATTGTCTGTCATGTTCATGTCAGATATCAACACTCGGATATTGACACTCTGAGTGGGTACAATATTTCTATTGATCACACGTCAGAAATTTTAGAAATAGCCTGTGTCAGGATTTACACTTGTGTCAGATACATCCAAATCTGACTGACACAGGTGACAACATGTCAGGCTGATGTTAGTTTTGCTATCAACAAGTAGTTATTTTCAAACTCTCATCTTGTGTAGGATTAAGTTGGGTCTGATACTAACATGTCACAACTTACTCAAATGAGAGATCTATTCAATATGTGTTATCACATACAATTTCTATGAATTTTGCCTGGGAACTTAAATTCTATTGTATCACAAATTATGGCAAGGTAGGTGTAACATTGAAAAAAATCACATGAAGAATAGAATCAAATCTTTGAAGATCAACTTCTTCCTGTCATCTTTTTAAAAATGCAAGTTGGGTTCAGTGGAATTTGGTGGCCAAGATATTTGAAGCAACAGAAGTCTAGAGAGTGTTGATTAAGGTTAGTTGTAGTGCATCACTTTTAATTGAAGAATGTACCATTCATACTTTGCTAGTCATTGTCTTAACATTGTCAATACTATTAGGGAAAGGCAAAAGCATCAAGAACTTCAAGAACACAAGTATGTTGGATTAGTTCAAGGTAGGACAACCAACAATAAGTGAAGGGGCCAAAGCAACAAGGAAATGATCATGACAAAAACAAGTTGAAACTTAAGATATCCATGATGTAATGGTTAATGTAAACGGTGATGGCAATGACACCAGCTATTCAAAGTGCTCAGACCATCACAATAACTAATAACTTAAAAAATGTAATTAGTTACCAGTGTGTTATGTTGGAACAAGAAGGTTTTGTGCAACTTTTACAGAGAACGAAAACTTGGAAGTTGGCAAGCATTTGTGTACTGGAAGATAGCATTCTTGATGTCAAAACGAGGACAAGCTTCAGTTTTTGATAGGTTGCCCAAAGGCCAGGAAATTGACTTTGATCCAGTGGCTGTTGTTGCTATGAAAGAGCTACATAACTAATTTTCTTGCTACAGTTTGTATCACATGTATATATTTAAAATGGTATCATCTGCATTTTGTATTGAATGTTGTTTCATTGGTCTGATATTTGAGTCAACTGTCATTTATAGCAGTTCTGTAATATGAACAACGATATGATAGATGTTTTATCAAAGAAAATTATTGTGCTTGAATATATTTGTTGAATTTGCATTATGTACGACAATCTCAATTAGTAATTTCATTTTGGACAAGAGATTCTTTTGGTTTGTTTGGCATTCTGTTAACACTTGGTTTTCCTTCTCAATGTTTTTAGATTGTAAATATTTCAGTTAAAGAGGTTATTTTTGCATTGTCTGCCACTTAATCTAATCTTGAATATCAGGTTTCCATGTAAGTTTGGTAAACTTTGATGTGCAGGATCTTACTTATGCCACATTATCTCATGTAAGCTTAGAATTACGACATGATTTTTGTAGGGAGGCCTTCTATTCTACATCATCTATTTGTCTCATCTGGAAGCCCGTAAAATCATTGATCCAGATGACTCAGTTTCTCTAAATGGTTGTCTAATAATGACTATCTTTGCAAGGAATGATTTTGCTGTCATAGAAGAAAGACAGCACTGTGCTACATCTGTTGTGTAACTAGCGAGGTAGTCAGTCTGCTTAATATTCAATACGCAAGAAGTTCTAAGCGTCAAATTGTTATGATTAACCTTTTTGGCATTTGTGCTTCTGAAATTGAATCTGACGCTCATCCTTTATTTAAGTGTGATTTTTCTGTTCCTGATGGAATCAATTGCTTCCATCTATGTTTCAATGACAGATTAGGACACTTGTTTTGTAAAATGGCACTATCAGTGAAGTAACTTACCTTAATAAGTGTATCTTCAACCAGAATATGAAAGCTGACAACTGCTTCCAAAAGTTCCGCAACTGAACATAGTGAATATAGGGCATGTAACTATTGTCTGGTCACATGTGTTCATATATTCCTTTAATCATGTTTTTTGGTGGATTGCGTGTCAACTATTTGTACATTCAATGTTTATTAGTTTCCTAGTGGATGCCCATTTTTGTTTAAAAAGATCATGAAGTGTGCTATATTTGTCTTTGTTAGATGCCCTCTAAGCTGCTAAATGTTGGAAATATGATTTTATTCTTGTGAAATGAACTTTTAAGCAAGAAATCAAGTTTAATAAAATTATATTTATCGACCTAAAAGGTCCTTTTCACTTCTGACTATGGATCATTTTCTTGCCTTCATTTAGACTGTGTCTTTGTAAATGGAAAGGAAGATTTTTGGTGGCTTTTGTCCGAATGTTAAGCGGCCAAGATTTTGGTAAATTGAGACCAGATGATTATGCTGTGAATTCTAAATATCAACAATATCATTTTCTAAAATAGAATAATTTTTTAAGATCAGGGGGAGCTTTGGTGCAACGGTAAAATTGTTGCTTTGTGATATCACAAATTTGAATCTTGGAAACAGTCTCTTGTAAAAAATAAGGTAAAGTTACGTATAATGAATTCTTTTCTGGAACCTCGCATGACAAGAGTTCATGCATTGGACTGACTTTTTTATATATTACTTTCTATTTCATGCCAGAATTGTCAATATTTTCTCAGGAATATGTCTATTTTGAGTATTTTGTATTTGTAAACTGTTCACATAAGTATTTCTTGCATTTTTATTGCATACAGCGTCAAATTGTTATGATTAACCTTTTTGGCATTTGTGCTTCTGAAATTGAATCTGACGCTCATCCTTTATTTAAGTGTGATTTTTCTGTTCCTGATGGAATCAATTGCTTCCATCTATGTTTCAATGACAGATTAGGACACTTGTTTTGTAAAATGGCACTATCAGTGAAGTAACTTACCTTAATAAGTGTATCTTCAACCAGAATATGAAAGCTGACAACTGCTTCCAAAAGTTCCGCAACTGAACATAGTGAATATAGGGCATGTAACTATTGTCTGGTCACATGTGTTCATATATTCCTTTAATCATGTTTTTTGGTGGATTGCGTGTCAACTATTTGTACATTCAATGTTTATTAGTTTCCTAGTGGATGCCCATTTTTGTTTAAAAAGATCATGAAGTGTGCTATATTTGTCTTTGTTAGATGCCCTCTAAGCTGCTAAATGTTGGAAATATGATTTTATTCTTGTGAAATGAACTTTTAAGCAAGAAATCAAGTTTAATAAAATTATATTTATCGACCTAAAAGGTCCTTTTCACTTCTGACTATGGATCATTTTCTTGCCTTCATTTAGACTGTGTCTTTGTAAATGGAAAGGAAGATTTTTGGTGGCTTTTGTCCGAATGTTAAGCGGCCAAGATTTTGGTAAATTGAGACCAGATGATTATGCTGTGAATTCTAAATATCAACAATATCATTTTCTAAAATAGAATAATTTTTTAAGATCAGGGGGAGCTTTGGTGCAACGGTAAAATTGTTGCTTTGTGATATCACAAATTTGAATCTTGGAAACAGTCTCTTGTAAAAAATAAGGTAAAGTTACGTATAATGAATTCTTTTCTGGAACCTCGCATGACAAGAGTTCATGCATTGGACTGACTTTTTTATATATTACTTTCTATTTCATGCCAGAATTGTCAATATTTTCTCAGGAATATGTCTATTTTGAGTATTTTGTATTTGTAAACTGTTCACATAAGTATTTCTTGCATTTTTATTGCATACAGCAGCACTATGTCTGGATTCAATGTGGAAAAGGGTGTTCGTTTGTCTCATTTCTGATTAGTGGTGTCCTTTCACTCTCTGAATGTGTGCTTGATGCATCTTTATAAAAGGGGCCGTCAACCACTAAGCTGTATTTCTTGGATCATCCATTAAGAGTTGCAAGTTTCAGGTATATTATATTTTCGTTCAAGCAGTTTTAAGCCAAGAAATTGTTGTTGGACCATGCAAACTTTTTTTTTTAATTGTTTTGATATCGTATCTTTTGTTCATTTGCAAAACATTCAAATGCTATAAAATAAGTGTGTTTCTTTTTCTGAAAGGCAGCTTTGCCGTCAATTCCATCTTCTCCTGCACAGTACTGAGCTAAAGATTTTTCAGCCACATGATGGACAATAAATTTGTATGCTACACGCTTATCCTTTTACGATATTTCATTCACTCTATATGAAATTTAATTTATAATATATTTTTTATTAATTGACACATATTTTATTACTTTGCTTTAAATTTAATCCGCACGAGAAGCAATACAAGGCAAACTTAGAAGAAGAAAAATTCATCCCACAATTTGGCCTGTTGGTCCGTACTTCACTTTCTATAGGAGGCGATGATGGAAAACGAAAGATCTGCCGCATCCCTTTCAGGTACCTCAAAAAGTGATTCCAATTTCTAGCTCACTCAATAATTAAAAAGCTTGTAGGGGACTATGAGCAAAGGTTACTACTGCCTTTGTAGGAAGGGGGGCCATTTGATCATACTTGGACCCAAAAAAAAAAGCTTGATGGCGAATTGTTTAGTGAGGTGGATGAGAAGAAAAGAGTTGGCAGAGTGATGTGAAGTAAACATCCATCCCTGCCACTTGACCAGTTCATTGAACCTTCGGCCATGTAGTGTTGCTTCATCTTGTGACCTTCCATCAATATCAGATTTCATTTTGGTATGTACACTTGGAATACATTTTATGATCACATCATGGATGTGATCTTAAAATTGCTGTGTACACTTGAATACATTTTGGTTTGTAGTGTTGCCGATTAATAGTTGCTCAAATTAGGAAGAGAATAATCAACTTCTTTGAACCATCATAATCCATGAGTGGTTGTCTTAGTTTCCATGCCACTTCTAATCTTCAGTTCATTATGCATATGCAACCTTCTAATATTGTTTTTTTGTACTAGGTAAGCAAGTTATGTGGTGCAATATGACCTTATGCAGGGGCGTAGCCAGGATTTTTGATTAGGAGTAATTTTTAAAAATTCATGAAACGATAAAGGAATAACTTACAATTCTTGAAAGATCATTGTTTTTTAGAAAAATAGAGAAGATAAAATAGAAAGGAAGAAGTAAAAAAAGAGAGTACTTTACTTTCTTCGTTAGCAACCTTGACTAGTTTCAGTGAGTTCATCAATAACACAAAGAGAGCAAGGTAAGACAAAACATGACTATTTTGATATGCCCATAAAATTCTAAAAAATATCAGAAGAGGAAGAAGTAGGGGGGTTGATGACTACTTGATTTTGTTACTAGAAGAGGGTAACAACTGATATTGTATTTCTTGCTTATTGGAGAAGAGAAAGGAGAAGAAAAAAGCTCTTGTGCTTTAGAAGAGGAGAGGAATAAATTGTAGGTTTACTAACATTGGAGACGAAAAAGAGAAGAAGCAAATGAGGAAGAAGAGGAAAAAAAATAAAAGAGAGGAATGGGTGAAGGGGTGACATACGGTATGATTGGGATGTAACATGCATAGGAAGAAGAGGGAGAGAAAAAAAATGAAAGGTTTTGTCAAAAATATTCTAATTCTTTTTAAATCGTTTGAACTCGTTTAAACATTAAACTTGGTTTGGTCATAACTCAATTTCAAATCAATTCCTATTGAATTTAGTTCAAAGTTGATTCAATTTAATTTAGCTTCCTTACTTTGTGCCTTACGATTTAGTTTATTCGTTTATTATTATATATTTTATTTTTAAAATTCAATACTTAACATTTCAAATCGTGATATTTCCTCGTAGAAGTGGTACCAATGGATAACTTAGATCATGAACTTTTTAAATATATGATCAATTTCAATTTTCATCATTGAATGATGATGAATTAACTGCTCAAAGTGACGATATATATATATATATATATATATATATATATATATATATATATATATAAAATGTGAGTGGGGGTGGTGGCACCCCCTCTCCTTAATATGGCTGCACCCTTGATCTTATATATTGTGTTCATTTGATCCATCACCCCATGCATTAACTTGTTTTGATCGAGAATGCTCTACCTAGAAGATGGTTGCTTTTATCAGCCTAATAACACCTAATAACGTATATGGGATGTGGTAAAGTAAATATTTTATGCACTAGACCATTTTACCTCAATTTGCTTTAGTTTCTCGTATATGATCTAATGAAATTATATTTATATTTTTCATATTGCCCTAATTTAGCTCCTAGTTTTGCTACAGATGTTTTTTACTCATTATTATACCTATACTAAGAGGATCCACATCAATTATTCTATTTAAAAATTTTATTTTAAATTTTAAATAGGATAATTAAAAAGTTTTTACATAATTTTTTATTCATTTCCTAAATTTTATATTATAAATATTATTTCTTTAAATTTTAAAAATAAATTTTATTACTTAAATATTATAGAGGATAGAGAAAAAAATAAAAAGATTAATATATGATATAGTAAAAAGTAGATATATAATTTAATAAAAAAAATTATTCTAAATTGTGTATTTGAATAAAGAAGTTGGTATGGATATTCTAACGGTGAAAGGAAGAAGACAGCCGGGAAAAAAAAAACAAGATATATATATAATAAAAAATGTTTCGCAGGTGATCATAGGAAGTAGATTACCTCCTCAAAGTGCACATCAGGATCAGGCGGAGGCACCCTGGTCGCGCGACGTAAACAAGGCCTTGGGAGAAAACAGGAGAAGGTGGGTTCCTCGTGTCATTTCAATTATCAACATCATCAGTAAGTTTAAACCAACAAAAAAAAGCAGCCTTATTTCTTGCTTTTCCATGCTTCTCCGAAATCGAGCTGCTTCTTCCCTCTTCGCCTCGAGCTTTCGCTCGCTCTGCGTTTCCAACAATGGCGGAAGCAAAAACTGAGGAATCCTCTGTTATTCTCCCAGGTCTCCTCTCAAGATCTTTCCTTCTTGGCTTCTTGCCTCCTCCCTCTCCTCCCACCCCCTCTTCGCCGTCCTCGCCGCAGCCTCCCTCCTCGTCGCCCTCTACGTCCCCCGCTCGCTCCTCCCTTTCCTTCTCTCTCCGGTTCCCATCTCCACATTCCTACTCCTCGCCGCCCTTCTCCGCCTCGGATCCTCACCGGCAGAGACTCCCACTGCCACCACCGTGGCGGCGGAGGAGAAGGAGCTCCCGGCATCGTACCTCACGGACGACACGGAATGCTTCTCGAGTTACCATCAAAAGGCGCCCTTTTTCAACGATAACGGCCGGCGGGGCTTCCCGCTCGAGGTCATTTACGAAGAGCACGAGGAGGAAGGCGAAGTCGGCTGCGTTCGTTTCTGGGAATACCTGAGATGGCGGCAAAATGGCGACTTGGGAAGCGGGAGATTAGGATCGCTCCGGTTCGCCGGCGTTGATTCTGACTCGGACAGTGACGAAGGATCTTCGATTGACGCAGCGGAGGGATCGAGCTCGCCGGAGGAGCTATGGCTCCGGTGGGATTCACAAAGTGAGGAGGAGGACGGGGAGGACATGATCGAGATCGACCTTAAGGCTGAAGCGGAGGAGAACCTCATCGAGATAGATATCTCCGGTTGATGGAGAACGATCTGCTTCCGGCGGCGAAGGCTTTTGTTTTTTGTTTTTTTTTTTGTTTTTTGGTTTTGGGTTTTTAGGATGTGATCTTTTAACTAATTAATTAATTAATATTTTATTCTGTAATAGTAGCTTAGATTTCCTTGGATTTTAGTGGTCGTTTTTAATTATTCTGTAAAAAGATAGATATTCCCGTCCCATCCTCGGAGAAAGACGAGTCCCTAACATCTGGTTGACGCTAGCGGCTCTACAGTGGTTTCGATCTCCTGAACTTGCCATCATATTCTCGGTCCGGATTCTCTGGACTATAATTTCTGATTTATTTCTGGATCAGAGATTATTCATAAGTAAAATTTTATAGATTTTATCTATATAATAAGTGGAGTCCATAGAATCGCATCTATGAGATGAACTAATTCATCTTATGATCCAAGGATTCGTGCACATATATTTTAGATATCATTTTATTTACGCTCTAATTTCTTTGAAAGAGAGGAATGCGATCCATTTTAAAAATGTAAAACTCAACTTCATGACCCGCAACCTCTTGTGACGACCCACCATTGATCGAATGGCCTCCGATCAATTCATGACCTCTCGTGACGACCCAAGTTCTGACAATGTCTGAATATAATCCAACCATCTTAATTTCCGTCCTTCAAAGCTCTGAGTAGCTAATCGTCGATGACATGCCATTGACAAGTACAACCCAGGGCTTGCACTCATACTCGACGACGGCCAGCTTTAAGCCCCCGCCCTCGACCCTCAAGGACCCAAGCTTTGAGCTTTGTCCTCGATGAATTTTGTAGGTACTATTTTATCCTAATTTTAGTTATTGTTGGTTAAGATAATGGCCTTAGTACTGTACCGGTGTTGAGCAAAAGACAATGTTATTGCTGAAACATGAGTGGCTAAAAAATTGCCAACTTTGATTTAAAAAAAACCAAAAATACTTATTAAATATAATAGGATCTAGTAGGATTGTTTTATAAAATATATCCAAACTTGATTGACTATATGTTAATTATTTTGTTATTTGCTTGGCCTTGAGAATCTATAAATTTTTAGTTGTTTGTTTTCTATAAAATTAAAATAATTATTATGGAGCGTGAATTTATAAGTTGTCATCGTTTGAATTTTGAAGGAAATAAAGATAATCAAAGAAGTGACTTTAATATTATTCATGAAGATAACAAGAATCAGATTGAAAATGTATTGAGCTTTAGTTTATCGAATTTCTGTTTGTGTATTGTGAAATTGTATTATTTTGCAAAGTGAGACTGTATAATTTTTTTTACAAAGTGAGACTGTATTTATGTTTATATAGCTCGAATTTTGCATTGTTTCTTTGAAATATGTAGTTAAAGGAAATTGATATTGTTTGTAGTTAAAGTTATCCATTTTTATCATTTTTTGGGTGAATTCATTATTTCTTATGCAAGTTAGTATGTTTTAATTAAATTTTATCGAATTTAGCATTGATAGAGTAAATTTTTATTATTTAGGTTAATTGGTACTATTTTTATTTGAATTTTATGCTTTTATACAATTTGGGACTGCATAATATTTTATTGAGTCGAATTTTACAAATATTTATTAAATATCTACTACTTATGCGATGTGTTAGTGATTT
Source organism: Zingiber officinale (assembly GCF_018446385.1). NCBI lineage: Eukaryota > Viridiplantae > Streptophyta > Magnoliopsida > Zingiberales > Zingiberaceae > Zingiber > Zingiber officinale. The sequence continues at coordinate 87,508 of NW_024589822.1, forward strand.
TAGCATAATTTTGTATAATTTATTGTTTTTAAATTAAATTATGATTTTTTATTCGTAGTGAAATGTATTGAAAGCTATTTTTTTAAGTTTTGCATTGTTTGATTGAATGTATGTATTGATTGTTTGAATTTTTGTATTGTTTGATTAATTTTAAAGGTCTGAATAATGAAAAAGATTTAGATATACTACAAATGAGCTTGAAATTTGAGATAAAAAGTATGGATATCAATTTTATTCTACATATGTTAAAAAGGTTAAATTTGACGTAAAAAGAGGTAAAACCCATAATGATATATCAGGTAAATTGCTTGATAGGATATTTTATTGTTATGCGTAAGGTAAAAGAGGGAAAGACAAATGCGATCTTTATGTCAAAGCAAGTCGTGCTAAAACAAGATTTGGTTGTGAGACTAAAATGAATATTAGTAATAAAAAAAATGACAAGTTTATTGTGGTGCAATTTGTTAAAAAGCATAATCATTATCTCTCAAGTCCAAACAAAACACACAACTATAGAAGCCATAAGAATATATCTTCTTTTGTAGTGATACAGATTTAGATGTCAAGTAATATATGAATCCCCCCGAAAGCATCTCATGAGCTTATGGTGAGGTAAGTAGATGGAAGGGAGAATTTAGGTTTTATTCCTGAGGATTACAAAAACTACTTGCGATCTAAAAGAATAATAAATATGAGAGTTGAGGATATATGAGATGTATTAGAATAGTTGCAGAAAATGAAGTTAGATGATCCTAATTTTTTTATGCTATTCAAGTTGATGAAGATCATTTTGATAGAGTTAATTGTTTCCCCTAACATCATGATTTTTAAGAACAAATAAAGAAATCTAACGAGATAAATAATAAACCTAATCAAGATCTAGTTACGTTATAAACATGGCTCAATATAAGAAAGCATAATAGACAAAGGACCTGATTAAAGAGTCATGTCTTTGTTCTTTAGCGCCGTCTGGAAGATCCTGAGGATGAAAAAGAAGTGGAAGCAAATAGGGAAGATCTTCCAGGGGACTTAGGAGATGATGGTGCCGAAAAGTTCCTTGTCATTGGGGAGCAAGAAACTAGGTCAAGGATTGATCCCCTAAATCCTTGGGAAACTCTCCTTTATATTGGACTTCAATCCGTTATCAGCTCATAGATAATAACGAATTGGACTAAAGGGTTCTACACATTGAACCCACATCCAATAACCCGAAGCCTGAAATCCAATAATCTTAAGTTAGATCACTTAATGTATTTCGATATTACAAGTCTCTTAAATCACATGTGAGTCCATCTCAAGGGATATTAAATTCAACAATCTTCCACTTAAGTTATATGTGATTATAAATAATATGCGAATGTAACTTTAGTTGATATCAAACTTCAAGATACCTCTATAAACAATCTTGTCAATGAACTTTATTAATATAGGATTAAAGAGATCATAACTACTTTATATGATCGTAACAAGCTCCAATAGTAATCACAATACTAATGTCATTAATGACATAGATCAAGATGTGGATGTGTAGAGTGGAAATTATATTAAATGTAATTAATACATATCAATTTCTGACTAGTCCTAAGTTGACCTCAAAAGAGGTCAGATCATATTTGTAAAATACTTTATGCTAAACTGCAATAGCAAATCATGATCTAAACTTTATGATTCCAAAAGGAATCTGTATCATATTTGTAGACACCAAATGTTAAACAGTAGTAGTAAATGAATCATAGTCAGAGTGTCAAACAAATATATAAATTCCCATTAATATTTTGAACTTTTAAGTACGTACAATAATCAAAATAAATGTTTGTCTTTATTAATCAACATAGAGCAATAAAATAAATACAAACTCCTACTGGATGAGTTATGCTTCCATAATAAAGACTCTCATATCCACAACATGCGCATGAAACACCTCAGACACCAAGCCTTTGGTGAGTGGATCGACCAACATAAAATCTGTGCTCATGTGCTCTACCATGATCTGACAACTCTGAACTCTTTCTTTAACTGCTAGAAACTTAATGTCGATGTACTTAGACTTCAACGAACTACGGTTGTTCTTGGCATAAAGTTTTGTAACTTTATTATCATAGTAGATGCTTAGTGGCTTGTCAATGCCATCAACAATTTGTAATGTTATGATGAAGTTCCGCAGTCAAATCCTGTGATAGGATGTTTCATATCATGCTACTAACTCTGCCTTTATAGTAGAAGTGACTACTAGCGTCTGCTTGACGCTCTTCTAAGATATAGCCTCTCTAGCGAGCATAAACATATAGCCCGAAGTGGACCTCCTGCTATCCAAACATCTAGTAAAATCAGAGTTTGAATATCCAATCACCTCCAGGTGATCTGATCTCTGAGACGTGGGCATATGTCCTTTCGTTCTTTACAAATACCGCATCACTCTCTTAACTAGGGGTGTCAATTCGGGTGGGTCGGGTCGGGTTGGATTTTTTTTTTATTTTTTTTAACCCAACCCGAACCCGACCCGAACCCGACTTCAACCCAAAACACCTAAACCCGAACCCGAACCCGACCCATATAACCCGAAAATCCGATTCAAAACGACTTTTTTGGGATATTTTCCCTATAATTCTTCACTTTTATCTCAATACTCCATCATTATCATACAAACATGATATTAATATACATAAAAACATCTAAATTTTTAAAATAAAATTTGATTTAACCCCAAAAAACCCCACAAAACCCTATATTTAAGTCAACCCGGGTCAACCCGAACCCGACCCGACCCAACCCGAAAATATTTAACCCTCCAACCCTCCAACCCGAACCCGACCCGAACCCGAAAATGCCCAACCCGAACCTGATTTTTTTCGGGTCGACTCGGGTTGGGTCGTCGGGTCGGGTTCATTTTTGACACCCCTACTCTTAACCACTTTCCAGTGTGATGGTCATGGGTTACTAACATTTCTATCTAACATTTCCACTATAAATGCTATATCTAGTCGAGTACAAACTTGTGCATACATTAGACTTCCACTGTTGACGCATATAGAAATTGTTCCATCTCCTTTATTTCAAGTTCAAGTCGTCGACACTACTCCATACTGAACTTGTCACCTCTTGACATAAGTGTATTAGCAGGTGTATAGTTTGTATATCATACCTTATAAGGACCTTTCCAATATAGGTCTGTTGTGAAAGTCCAAGAATCCCTCTTGAACGATCACGAAAGATCTGTATGTCTAAAACAAAGAATGCTTTACCAAGATCTTTCATTTCAAAACTACTAGATAGAAATGACTTGGTTTCATACAGTAGACCTTTATTATTGCTTGCAAAAATATATCGTCCACGTATAAAATAAGTATAACAAACTTGCTCCCATTGAACTTAACATATATGTACTGATCAATGGGGTTCTCCTTAAATCCAAATGAGATAACTACTTGATCAAATTTCAGGTACCACTGATAGGACGCCTCCTTTAAACCACAAATAGACTTCTTTAATTTACATACTAAGTGCTTTGAGTCCTTAGATTCAAAGTTCTCTGGTTGTACCATATATATATACTCCTCTATGTCTCTATTGAGAAATGTAGTCTTTACGTCCATTTGATAAATTGTAATGAGCTACAAGTGTCATAATTACCTTGTGGGAGTCTTTCGTCGACATAAGTGAGAAAGTCTCTTTGTAATCAATGTCATCTTTCTGAGTGAATCCTTTGGCAACAAGATGAATTTTATACTTTTCGACATTACCCATTAAATCCTGCTTTGTTTTAAATATCAATTTATAACCAACGAGTTTCTTACCTTTAGACAATTTGATAATTTCTCAAATATCATCATTTGCCATAGACTTTATCTCTTTTTGCATGACTTTAATCATTGCATTAAAATTTATTTAATGCATTTTTTTAAAGTTTAATATTGTTTCACTTGAAATAGTGTTAATAGGGAAAAACGTTTAATACAATAAACTTAATCACTGCATTAAGCTTTTTTCCTTTGCAGTATTTACGTTGAAACAGTAGGTTTTTTCCGCATGAAACATTGTTTCATATGTTTTTTTTCCCACATGAACTACCGTTTCGTGTTGAAATAGTATTTTCTTTGTTTGGATTGTGTCATATTGAAATAGTATTATGTAATTTTTTTCCTTCGTTAAAAAAAATAGGCATGTCGTCCAACCTTAATTTTCATACCATGATTTCCTTTAGAAAAACGGTGGCCGTATTAGTCGTTCTTCATATTTTTCATAGAAAATGTATTGGTGTTCACGGAAAATATGAAAAACATAAAAACAATATTATTTTAAATTTTTTCTTACATGATTTTTTGACGATAAAAAATTATAATATATTAGGAAAGATTAATCTAATATACAAACAACAAATCAATGAAAAATTTAAATTTTATAAAAATCCAAAGAGATAAACAATAAACATAATCAAAATCTAATTACGTCGTAAACATGATATAATATAAGAAAGCAAAATAGAAAAATAACTTGATTAAAAGAGTCATGTCTATGTCCTTTAGCGTTGTCTGGAAGATCTTGAGGAAGAAGAACAAGCGGAAGCAAACTGGGAGGATCTTCTAAGTGGCTTAGGGGATGACGGCGTCGAAAAATTTCTTGTTAATGGGGAATAAGAAACTACGTCAAGATTCGATCCCCTAAACGCTTGAGGACCTCTCATTTATATTGGAATTTAATTCATTATCAGCTCATAGATAATAATGAATTAGACTAAAGAGCTTTACACATTTAACTCACATTCAATAATCTGAAACCCAATAACCTCAAATTAAATCACATAACGGGTTTTGATATCATAAGTCTCTTAAATCACATGTGGGCTCACCTTAAGGGATATTAACTTCAACAGATTTGATTACTAATATTTTTTTGGTTTGATGCTAAGATGAGAGTTGATTATGCTAATTTTGGAGATTTGTTTGTTTTGATACAACCTATAGAAAGAATAATAAAGATCGTCCAATTACGTTGTTTGTAGGTATTAATTATCATAAGCAATCCATACTTTTGGATGCAACGTCATTATATGATGAAATCATTTTGACGTTTGGGTGATTGTTTAATACATTTACTAGAGCTATGATTGAGAAAAAAATGAACTACTATTCTTACATATCAAGGGGCAGCAATGACAAAAATGTTAGCTTTCTAATGACCTGAAATATATCATCGTTTATGCATTTGACACATTTATCAAAATGCCGCTATACATTTGAGTGGAGTTTTTTTTCTCAATTTAGAGAGTTTTCTAAAAATTTTGCCTCATGTGTATATGATTTTGATAAAGAAGAAGATTTTATTTCAGCATGGAACATGATGTTAGGCAAGTATGCACTTGAAGACACTGATTGGTTGAAGCTCATGTACAACATAAAGGAAAAATAAGTTTTAGTATATGGAGGACAAATGTTTTGCACTGATATGGCTACAATCCAAAGAAGTGATAGCATAAATAGTATTGTAAAAAGGTACGTCACTTATAAATATAAATTTTTAGACTTCTTCCTTCCAAAGACTCTTTGATGATCGTCGATATGAGGAATTAAAAGTTGATTTTAGATCAAGTACAACTATTCCATGTTTAATGTTTTTAATTAATATTTTAAAGCATGTTAGTGAAATTTATACTCCTGAGGCATATAAGTGTTTTCAATAGGAGTGATGCTTATCTCATGATTCTAGTGTAGAAATTTATGAGGATGTTGATACATTTACAAAATATAAAATTACTCCTCACAAAAAGAGAAACCATCCATTTGATAAAAAATGTGAAAAAATTGAATGTAATAGTAGAAAATATGAATTCGTTGAGAATTTATATTCTCATATTCTAAAATATTTTTGTTAAAAAATATCATGAAGATTCCAAGTGAGTATGTATTGAAAAGGTGGATAAGAAAAGAAAATTTTGAATTACAAGCATTCAATGGCAATTGTAAATGGCTTCCACCAAATACCACTATGTCATTTCTCAACATTAAATAGAATTCTATTTGAGAGTCAAATTTAGGGAATAATGTCTCATATACAATGTGCATATTCATAATGTATATGCAAACCTTTTTTTGTTTACATAGTGCAGCAATATTATTGTCTTTTGCTAAACATCGGTATATTACTTGGTCTAAAATTATCTTAATCAGCAATGGTTAAAATTAGGATCAAATAGTATCTACAAAATTCGTCGAGGGTGGGGCCTCGGAGTCGACCATCGTCGAGTAGGAGTCTGAGCCTTGGGTCGTCGACGACATGCTGCTCGGTGCTTCAGAGGACAGAAACCAAGATGGTTGGGTTGTGTTCAGGCGTCGTCGGAGCTTGGGTTGTCATGGGAGGGTGCGGGATGTTATCGCAGGAGGTCATGTGTCGGTCGAAGGTTGTTCGATTGGCAATGGTTTGTCGCGGGAGGTCGTGGGTCACGGAGTTGTGTTTTGCGATTTGAAATGGGTCGCATGCCTTTCTTTCATAGAAGTTTAAGCGTAATGAAACGACATCCGAAATATATTGTTTTAGACGAGACCCGGAGGGGACCAAGGTAGGTGGTCTAGGAGATCCGAATTGCTCTATAGGAAGTGAAAGGCAGTGGTGGTTGAGGGACAACAATGTGATAGTTGGCGGGAGCTCTTCTACGTACGATGCGAAGAGGAGAGTCGACTGGTGCTCTGGTTATGACGTTGTAACCCATTGACTGAGGTGCCAGGTTCGAGCCCCCACCTGCACAGGTTCTTATCAATTAAAAATCCCCAATTTAGGGTTTGTTGACTGAGGTCGCCGCTTCGACGGACGCTCTTATCAACCAAGTAGTACTGAGGCTCTCCAAAAAATCCATTCGATGGTTTCTGGGGTATGGGACCGCGAATTGGTGGGCCCAATCACTATAAAAAGTTTACCCTACCTTAGTTTTAAAGAGCTCTCAGTGAGGGTCGGAGGTTTAGTGAGAGAAGCTCCAACTTCTCTCTAGGATTCTTGGTGCTCCGGTGGTTTCTTTGCGTGGACAACCCTCCATCTTGATCGACGGAGGTTTCCTTCCTCCTCACCGGTAGGACGAGGGATCGTTCTCGCTGTGGGTGTCTTCCACGATCTGTGGGAGGCTTTCTTGTGGCTATTTTGAGGACCAACCAGCAAGGTAAGTGTGCATATAATGAGTTTTCCCTCGATCTAATGTCTTTTGGCAGTTTTTGTGTATTCCGACGAACTACTCCGGTGTGGTTGATGATGTGGCCACACCACAGCAAGGAGGAACTCCTCTCCAGCAACCTCACGCCCAAGGAACTCCTCCACCACCTCCTCCACTAGTGGAGGAGGTGGAGACCTTGTCGAAGATGCAAGAACAGTGAGCTCCGCCACCTAACACCCTGCCGGAACGAAGGAATGATGCTATGAACAAGGAGAGGATTGATCAGCCACCAAAGAAGCAAGATTGGGATGGACTCTTCAAAAACAATCGCAAAACTAAGCTTGCCATGAATCTAGATCAGTACGAAGCAAAGGGAGAAAGATTAGCTTTCCGTTTTGAAGACATTGACAATGTGGAGGAGGCAATGGGGTTTTGTTTGGTTGGATGCTTCATGGGTACTCATCTGGGCAAAGATGGAGTCCGATACATTGGTTCTCAATGGAAGATATCCCACAAATTCTTCCTACACAAGAGTGGTTGGGTAGTGTATAAGTTTGAGAAAGAAGAAGATCGCCAAAAAGTTCTTCAAGAAGGACCTTACTTTGCCTTCGGTGTTTCGATGTTCTTGAAGATTATACCCAAGTATTTTCTATTTGATGAAGATGGACGCTTTGTGCCGACATGGATACAAATTCATTGCCTCCCACCGGATTGTTGAAGCTAATTTATGCTAAGCAAGATTGGATCGAAAGTTGGCAAACTGTTTTACACCGATAATTTGACTAGGACAAGGGAACAGTTGGAGTATGCAAGGCTTATGGTGGAGATTCTGGCTATTGGTGAATGTGTTCATGAAGTCCCCATCACCTTACCTACTGGTGTTCAAGTGGATTTGAAAATTGTACATGAAATGGTCCCGGATTTTTGCCAAACATGCAACAAATTGGGTCATCAATTGGAGAATTATCGGGGAAGGCTATACCGGTTGGGCAACAACGAAATAACCCCCAAACTGATCCAAATGTGCAAGGATATGGGAGACCAATATCTCAATTAACTAGAGGTCGTGGGAGGACAAGAATGAGATATGGAAACCGTACAAGGCAAATGGCGACCAACGCAACAAGGGTCAAATGTTGAGGTGTCGGTTGATCAACAAGAACTTGCTATTGTCGTTGTGAATAGCCCTACACCGATGGATATAATTCTAAGGGAGCTCATCCTCCTCCTTTATTTCTTCCTCCACGGCATCACAAGAAGATAGGGCAGCAAGTGAGACTATTCATACGGTATCGGAGGCATCAACATCTTCCTCATTGCCTACCGCTACATCTACGAGTGGAGATATATACGACTAGTAGTACACCTGCCCCTACGATTGGTACAAGACAACGGGTGCGAGCAGCCCGCAATGGTCATAAATGAAGGTTGCCTCTTGGAATATTAGGGGCCTTCACAAGCCCCTAAAGTATGGAGGGGTGCAACATCTCTTTTAGCAAAAAGACATTCAAGTTATGACGTTAATGGAAACAAAACTCAAGAAAGATGCACTAAGTCCTATATTGCAAAGGAGGTTTTCAAGTATAGGGCATGCACATAACTTCAATTTTTCTAATCATGGTCGCATATTACTTCTTTGGGATTTACATAAAGTTGATATGGATATTGTTATGACTACAAATCAATATATACATTGCTATATTCGATGTCGCATCTCTAGCAGGAGCTTCTTTGTAACTTTTATTTATGGACTTCATTCAATTGTCACAAGAAGATCTTTATGGGAGGCACTTGCAGATTTAGGGGATAATATTACTGAATCTTGGATGGTTATGGGAGATTTCAACTCATTCTTGTCTATTGATGAAAAGAAAGGTGGTTCTCCGATCACAAATCATGAGATCAGAGATATGCAGATTTTTACACAAGCTTGTGGATTGATGGATCTCCGTTCCATTGGATGCCGCTTTACATGGTCTAATGGTAACGTTTCTTGCAAGCTAGATAGAGTTTTGGTTAATTCTTTTTGGTTGATGGCAGATTTTGATGCATATGCGGAGTTTACGGCACCGGGGTGTCTCTCGGACCATTTATGTACTATTGTGCACACCTTGTCCAAAGACCGACCTCCGAATAAAGCTTTTAAATTCATCAACATGTGGGCATTGCATGAAGACTTTGAGAAGATTGTGAAGGACTCATGGGCAGCCCCTATATAAGGAAATACTCTATATATTCTCAAGGCAAAGAGGTTCCACTTGAAAAGGCGCTTGAGGGAGCTAAATAAGAATAACTTTGGGCACATCTCGAAGAAGGCAAAGAGAGCAAAAGAAGAATTAGAGTCGGCCCAAAGGAGGATTCTAGATGGTGGCCCAACTCCTATAGAATACATTCACATAAGGAAGAAAACAAATCTATTAGCCGAAGCGGAAAGACAATTCTACCAACAAAGGGTCAAGAATGTATACTTGAAGAGTGCGGATAAATGCACAAAATTTTTCCATGATGTGGTAAACAGGAACAACAAGAGGAATGCAATCATCACACTCAAGAAACGCAATGGGGACCAAACCACAAGTATAAGTGAAGTTGCGGAGGAATTTGTGGACTACTTTCATGGCTTACTTGGTAAAAAAGAGGCGTGAACATTTTTGGACAGCAATGAGATCGTCGGAAGGAAGCTCACCTTGGGGCAAACTAAGACTATAATCAAGCCGATCGTGCTAGAAGAAATAAAAGCCGCCTTGCATGATATTGGTTGTGGAAAAGCCCCAGGTCCGGATGGTTACGGTTCGAAATTCTTTACCTCATCTTGGGATATTATTGGTATTGATTTTATTGCAGATGTGTAGGAATTTTTCCAAAGTGGCAAACTTCTAAAACAATGGAACCACTCCTTAATATCACTTGTGCCGAAAGGGGACCATGCGGTGAGGGTAGCGGACTATAAACCAATTTCATGTTGCAATGTCTTTTATAAAGTTATTTCAAAGATACTTGCTGCCCGATTATCGAAAGTTATGAATTTCTTATTGGATCCGGCTCAAGTAGCATTTATAAAGGGGTGTTCCATAGGTGACAACATATATTCGATACAAAAATTATTTCGAAAATATGCAAGGAAAAGGGTTTCTCCTAGATGCATGATCAAAGTGGATTTGAAATAAACTTTTGACATGGTGGATTGGGATTTCCTTATGATGACACTCGTTCATTTTGGTTTTCCCCAACGTTATTGCAATTGGATCAAGGAATGTGTCACAACGGTCTCTTACCCTATTTCTCTCAATGGTGGAGTTTATGGTTTTTTCGGTGGACAAAGAGGACTTAGGCAAGGGGACCCTCTTTCCCCTCTATTGTTTGGATTATGTATTGAGGTGTTATCAAGGAAACTTAATGCCACCTCCAAATTACCATCCTATCACTTCCATCCAATGTGCAAGGAGGTGGGCATCACATACCTTGTTTATGCGAATGATCTTATGTTATTTTGCCGAGCGGATATTTCTTTTACGCAACATTTAGCGGATTGCTTGGATTTCTTTGGAAAGATCTCGGGATTAAAGGCAAATCCACAAAAAACACAAATTTTCATGGTCGGTGTAGATGCAAGAGTGAAGGCCCAAATTCTTGAAATGTTGGGTTTCCAAGAAGATACCTTCCCCTTCCGATATTTGGATATTCCATTGGCGGTGAAAAAATTGAGGATAACTAATTATGGACTACTCCTAGAGACTATTACAAGAAAGATAAATGCTTGGCCCAAACATACTTTGTCATATGTCGGAAGATTGGAATTGATTGGTATGGTTCTACAAGGAATGGAATGCTTTTGACTTTCAATGCTTTCAATTCCTAGTGGAGTTGTAGATAAGATTAAAGCACTTTGCCGTATGTTTGTTTGGTCCTCCAAATGTCCTCCTATATCTTGAAAAAAATTTGTCTACCAAAGTAAGATGGGGGATATGGCCTTAGAGACCTACTTGCATGGAATGAGGCTTTATTGAGCAAAATCTTATGGAATATCAAGTCCAAAAAGATTCTTTATGGATAAATTGGGTACACCATCATTATATAAAAGATGCATATTTTGGGGCATGGAAAGCAAGACTTCAGACTCCCCTTTGCTCAAGAGGCTTATAGAAATTCGGAACAAGTTCTTGAGAACCTCAAATGGTGTTGGAAGTGTAAATATGAGGATGATGGATTGATTTATTGGGATAGAAAATGGAGTTAACAATGCATACAATTTCTTCATGCCAAGGGGGCCGGAATTAGCATGGAAATCTATGGTGTGGAAACCAAAATTCATGCCAAAGCATCGCTTACACTATGGATGCTAGCTCATGGGAGGTTGAGAACCAAGGATAGAATGGAGTATGAGCCAAATAAGGATTGTGTCATGTGCCAACAACAAGAAGAATCAAATCAGCATCTCTTCTTTGAATGCCTGGTGGTTTGTGAGCTTTGGTGCAAGGTGAAGAGATGGTTGGAGATCAAGCACAACTTCAAATCCTTTGAAGAGTTGCATCAAAATTTTGGAAGACATTACAAGGATGGTGGTAGAAAGATGAAGGCCCGACATCTAGCCATCTCTAGCGCAATCTATTATATGTGGGAAGCTAGAAATAGGTGTCGGTATCAAAGCATTGCACCGGATGTGGATTGGCTATTTCGGAAGGTCTAAATACATACCTTTCGGTTTGTGGACTTGAAACCTCCTTAGAAATCTTCATTTGCAGGTTGCAGGCCGCTGTTGGAGGGTGTTTGAAGGTGTAATGTTGACTAGTCATGAAGGAAATGGAACCTCCAATGCTGATGTTGTTGTTTTGGAGTCCACTGTGCTTGCTGTCCGAAGTTTGGAGCTCACTGTGCTTGTTGTGCTTGCTGTCCAAGCTCACTGAGCTTACTGCCGGAAGATTGCATCTGGATTTGGCATGCATCCATGGCTTTGGCTCATTGTCCGAATTTGCTTGTGGCTTGGATTGCACCCGTGCATGGCTTGGCTTGACAAATACACGGTATTTGACTTGGTGGCTCTTCTTGATTCGTGCATGGCTTGGCTGGGCTTCTTGTTCCGTGCATGTGTGGCTTTGTTTTGTATGTTGATGATTTGTATGCTGCATGAGTATTGTTTGTGTTGAGTGTGAATGCAAAGTCCAAGTGTGGGCCTAAGTACGTATAATGCCAAGTGTGGCTTGTAGTTTGATTGCATGAAAGAGTGATGTATATCCACCTCATTGGGTGTCATGTGTCCTTGTGATGTTGTGCTTGTGCAAGGTAGAGGGTGTGATTGTGGAGTTAACCTCTACTATAGAGGTTTAAACTCATGATGCTTGTATGGTCTGATTGCGGTTTAAGAGTTTTTATCTCTCAAACCAATTTTTTATACATATATACCTATTTCCATGAAGGAGATGATTGAAGCTTGATTTGTAGCTAACTACTAGTAACGGTGGGATGTAGAAGATTGCAAAGTCTCCATTTGAGATGAGGATGTTTTCATTCTGGGTCAATACAGAAGAGGTAATTATAAATGACTACTAGTCTTTGATAGTTGAATAGTGCAGGGGAGGACAGACAAGCGAGGGAGGGTTGTAAGAGTGTATACTAAAAGCCTAGCTTTTGGTATAAACATTTATCTAGAAATAAGAATCACATTGGTCAAATGTCTACATTTATGATAAATGTAGTTGTTCAATTAATTTATATTGTAGATAACATGGTGTGTGGTGTCACACACAGAGGATCATGTTATCAGTACCTTATAAATTATAAACAGTAGCTCACGACCATAATGGAAAGGAACAAACCATTGAAAGGTCGTAGTATAATTAGGTATTAGTTTATCTTAACTATATAATTACACTAGTACACTTAGAGTGTATTGAGTAGGACCATTAGAGGTCGTTTCTTTTATACTGATTTTATAAAGAAACAAAGACCTCAGTTATTATGGAAGTGTGTGCTCTTAATCCTAATATAATAACAAGCACATATATTTGATATTTATTTCTTTAATTTATCAATGGGTGAGATTTAGTTCGATGAATCAATAAGCCCGATAAGTTGGGAAATAATATCACTTATAGTGTGTGTTGTTGATTATAGAAGGAAACTGTGTCCTAGTGATCTAGGTTGAGAATGTCCCCAAGAGGAGCTCATAAGGATTGTCATGTTAAACCCTGCAGGTGGACTTAGTCCGACATGACGATGAAGTTGAGTGGTACTACTCTTGGAGCTAGATATTAATTAAGTGAGTTGTCAGTAACTTACTTAATTAGTGGACATTTGTTATCTTAAACACAGGGAGACTAACACACTCATAATAAGAAGGAGCCCAAAATGTAATTTGGGATTGGTGCGGTAGTTCAATAATAGTTCTTTAGTGGAATGAATTGTTATTGATGAAATTAAGTTGTGTGTTCGGGGCGAACACGGGATGCTTAATTTCATCGGGAGACCAAAACCAATTCCTCCTCTCGGTCCCTATCGTAGCCTCTAGTATATAGAGATTTATACCCACCGCATACCCACCTTCTTACCCATCTAATGGGGCCGGCCAAGCTAGCTTGGAACCCAAGCTAGGGCCGCCAAGACCAAATGAATGAGCCATGATGGTGGTCGGCCAAAGCTTGGGTCCCAAGCTTAGGTGGCCGACCACTAGAATATTAAAAGGATTTTATTAAAATTATTTCTTATGTGGATATCATGATTTTAAAGAAAGTTTAAAATTAAAAATTTCCTTTTATAACTTTCTACAAAAGATTAAGAGAAGAGATTAATCTCTTTCCTTATTTGTAGTTTAAAAGGATGGTTTTAACTTTCCTTATTTGTAAATCATCTACATGTTTAAAAGAGAGTTTAAAATTTGAAATCTTTCCTTATTTGTTGATTAAAGGAGGATTTTAAATTTTAAGAAAACTTTCAATTTTAATCATGTTCATGATTTAAAAGAGAGTTTAAAATTAAATATTCTCTTTTATAAGTTTCTACAAAAGATTAAGAAAAGATTTGATATCTTTCCTTATTTGTAGATTAAAAGAGATTTTAATTTTTAGAGATAACTTTCTTTTTATCCACATGTTTAAAAGAAATATTTTAATTTATAAAATTTCCTTTTTATTAACCAATCATGAAGGGATAAAATTATTGGAGAAATTTTTATAAATTTCTAGAAATAAATTAGGAAGTTTTAATTTTTGTTTTAATTAAAACTTTCCTTGATTTGTGGATTGTGGTGGCCGGCCAAATAAGTTGGAAAAAGGAAATTAATTTTTCTTTTTCATGGCAAAAGAATTAAGGAAGGTTTTATTAATTTTTCCTTATTTGCCAAGACCAAGGATTATAAAAGAGGGGGTAGAGGAGGCTTCATTGTGAACAACTCTATTCTTTTTCTTCCTCTCTTTTCTTCTTTGGTGTGGCCGGCCCTATTTCTCTCCTCTCCTCTTGTTGGCCGAAACTTATCTCTTGGTGGAGCTTTTGTTAGTGGCCGGATCAAGGAAGGAGAAGAAGGAAAGAAAGCAAGCCTCGTTTCTAGCATCCCTTGGAGCATGGTGGTGGTGGCCGAACCTCTTCATCCTAGAAGATGTTTTGATGGCCGAAACTTGCAAGGAAGAAGAAGGTGCTTGGTGGTTCTCATCTCGGAAGATCGTTGCCCACACAACGTCCGAGGTTAGAAGAGGAATACGGTAGAAGATCAAGAGGTCTTTCTAAAAGGTATAACTAGTAATTTTCTTTCCCGCATCATACTAGTTATTTATGGAAATAATACCAAATACAAGAGGCTTACGATTCTAGTGTTTCGAATTTGTTTTCGATATAGTGTTCTTTTGTTTTTCTTTTCCTTGTGATTTGATTGTTCTTTTCGGTTAACCTAAAGTTATTTTAGGAAATTAAATATTAGTTTTCCATAAAAGGTTTTGTCTAGTCGGTGGTGGTTGCTCCCATATCCAAGAAGGCTATATGCCTCGCCACGTCAGTACTGGGAACCAATTATGGAAATTAATGTTTAATGGAATTAATAACTTAAGGTGATTTGGGTCGAACGTGTTAAGTTCCGCAGGAGATCCAAGTCTAAACCTAAAAGAACATATATATTAAGTTTTGGGATCAAAAGTGTTAAGTTCCGCAGGCGATCCAAAATTTAATTTAAAAGAACACATGGTAGCTAGGAAAAGGTTCAGACCTTTGTACAAAATTTTTGTACAGTGGAACCTCTAGGTTTTCCGAGTAGCAACCAACAAGGGTATGTTGATACAATCGACCTAGGATTAAATAGGTGATCTTTGTTTTTGATGTGTGTGTCAAAGAGTTTAAGTTAGACTTTACATTGGTTCTAATATGTACTTAAGTTGTGCAGGACTTGGTAGACTGCACAAGCTTGGAAAGTTTCATAGCTCATGTTCATCCGATGGATTACGGACAAAAAGCAGACGGAGTGAAGGGAAGTGAATCTCTAGGCAATGTGAAGGATGGCACGAAGATTAGCTGCAGGCTTGAGTGCATCTGAGGGACAAAGGCTGAGGAGAAAGACTTCAAGAGTAACTCCAGACACTAGTCGACTGATTCAGTCGACTGGGAGCGAACAGAGACATTCTGTTCGCTCGGTCCACAGTCACCAGTCGACTGATGAAACATGCAGTCGACTGCATGTTTCAGCAGTCGACTGATATAATGCCGTTGGGATGATGACACACAGGATCTCCACAGATTTGATTGAAACAGTAGTCGTTGTGTGATACCAGTCGACTGCATGTTTTAGCAGTCGACTGATGTCGCGAATTCCAGCATACTGTATATAAAGTTGAGAGCTTGGAAAGAAAAACTTAACTGTTTGAAATTACTGTTTAAGCTTTCCAAGGGATCTTCTAGTCTTACTACTCTTATTCTCTCCTCCCTAAGCTCATCAAAATCTTGTAAAAGGAGGAGATCATCTTGTAAAGGTTTCTCCACCATCACTCTTGGATTGAAAAGGAGAAGATTTTAGTGGAGCTTGCTTGGGTGTGTGTGTGCCTTGGATTAGTCACCTCAAAGAGATGGAGACTAAGTAAATCGAAGAGTTAGCCGTGTTCTCTTATTGTTTTTCATTTTCGTTTCTTTTTGTGCTTCCGCTAACAAATTGTAGATGAAAAATCAAGAAAGGCTATTCACTACCCCCCCTCTAGCCATACTCAAGGTTCTATCAATTGGTATCAGAGCAAGGTTCGCATCGGAAGACCTCACCGTCGACCGAAGCATCAAAATGGCATTTCAAGAGGGATATAGCACCGCAAGGCCACCCTTCTTCGATGGGAATGACTTTGCATATTGGAAAGGTAGGATGGAGTATTATTTAATGAATGACATTGAAAATTGGTTTAGTGTTGTAGATGGATTCGAGATGCCAAAGGATGGGTCGGGAGCTCCTCTTTCAACCAAGGATTGGACAAAAGAGATGGCAAAGAAGGCTCAAGCAAATGCAAAGGCTACACTAACCCTACAATGTGGACTCTCAAAGGAGCAACTAAGCAAAGTAGGACCATTCAACTCCGCCAAAGAGCTTTGGGAAAAACTCATTGAGTTGAATGAAGGATCAAGCGAATCAAGGAGAGCCAAGAGAGATCTCTTGTTGGGGCAACTTCAAACTTTCACTATGAAGACAAATGAGACCGTGAGTCAAATGCATGGTAGGTTCAAGGAGATAGTGAATGATCTTCATGTAATAGGTGAGAAAATTGACAATCGAGACTTAGTAAGGTATGTTTTACAATCCTTTCCTAGAACTACCTTATGGGCATCAATGGTTGATGCGTATAAGATTTCTAGAGATCTTTCCTTAGTTAAGTTTGATGAATTATTTTGCGAATTTGAACTTCCTGAACAAGCTAATATGGTTTCAAAAGAGAAAGGTATGACTCTTATTGTAGAAAAGAAGGAAAAGAAAAAGAAGAAAGAAAAGAAGATAGAATCCTCATCATCCGAATCCGACCAAGAGTCATCGGATAGTGATGATGAAATGTTGGCGAGTGAAGTGGCTCACTATGTCAAAAAGATGATGGGAAGATCAAGAAAATTCACAAGAAAGGATGTGAAGAAAATGTTTCAACCCTCAAAAGGTAAAAGTAGTCAAAGTTCAAGTTTTAACACTAATGTGACTTGTTATGGATGTAACAAGAAAGGACACATTAAGCTAAATTGCTCGGAACTAAAGAAGAAAGAAGAAAAGGAGAAGAAGAAAAAGAAGAAGGAAGCCATGGTGGCTCAAGCTACATGAGATACACTAAGCATTGACTCATCGGATGAATATGAGCTATGCCATGTTTGTCACGCCCCAGGTAGTCCCTGTCCGAAGAAATTTCGGCAGCATCTCCCCTGTACGGCGGGCAATATGAATCTTAGTATACATATATCTATACCTCGGCCACACTCGGCCGGAACAATACACACAAATAGTAAACAATCCACGCAGTTATATTCAACATTTCTACACAGATATAATATGAACAATCCACGCAGTTATATAAAGAAAAGATGATATAGAAACCAACGAAGATATACGTACACATCCTACTCCACTACAACGAAGAAAAACAAAATGCACGAAGTAATGAAAATATATCCGCAGCGGAAAAACTGAAAGTAGTAAACCCAAGTGGTCGATATAAAGTCCACAATGCAAACCCACATCACAAGTATACGTATAACAGCGAATACAGAAAATGATATCTAGAAATCCTCGCGACAAAGGGGCTAGCGACTGGAATCTCTCCTGACGGCCTCAACCTGAAAAATAGTAATAACGGGGTGAGTTCAAAGAACTCAGCAGGTAATCCAATAGATATGTACAGCAACATATAACTACCAGTAATATCCTAAGGTACAGTCTCCTAAACCATAGGACCTACAGTACAGTCTCCTAGCAATATAACAGGTATGCATAGTTGAATAAACTGTAATGAGTAACCAGAAGCATGTAATACAGTTTACAGCAAAAATAATAAGAAATGCATAACTGAAATAAACTGTACTCACCTGCGAGGCTTGGGCGAATGACTGTGGACATACACAGATAAAGATAGTCAGAATAAATATGCATGTATCCTGTATGCATGTTAATCATATGCAGTCACCCAAGTGCATCATCCAATATGCAACAATCACAATAAATGCAATCTGTGCATATGATGCAATATGACATGGTCACCCCTGACACCGATCTCACACACAATGGTGAGACCGCGTGGGTAGGGTTATGACACTCGTCACTGCTCCTCAAGAGTGACCGAGTGGACGGGATGTCGGAGTACACCTATCCTCCTACCTCAAACATAGTGAGGGAGCGAATGCTCTCAACTCCCAGACGCGATGACGGGAGGGATCCCACCGCAACCCTGATCGTACCCATGAGCACCCCGGCGGTGCACCACCGAGCAACCTGCCATACACACCCTGAGTGTTGTGCCACTACCCATGCAATAGACACGTTGTGTGCAGGCCCTCATATAGCCGGCCGACGAGCTCAACAATAATGGAGTCGTCCATCGCCCAGCATGCAATCATGCGGTATGGTGCATGCGGCTACAGAATGTCATACCTGAACGTATCCTCCTCCATATACGTAGGTGCCAAAAAGGTAAACGTAGATATATAACAGAGATATAAACAACATGAATCCAACAATATATAACAAGTATCTCCAGCATCTAATCATGGGTAGATAAGCACTATAAGTAACCATAACCACGAACACATATACACATGGCAAGAGATAAAAGTAAACCAGACTAATGTAAAGCATCTAACAGTAGAAGCATGTGATAGGTATCAACTAAGCTAAGACCAGGGAAGAAATAAATCTACCATCTATCACTAGTAACTGTATATAAACTATACATATCATAAGACAGTATCAAAAGATAAGTCAAAGGGTACCCGCCTCAAATAGGAGGTACTATCACGCCAAATCCAAAGTCGAGACGCCCGTCTCGAATCAGAGTCATGTGTCAACAAACAATATACGTGTTTTATTTAGCTAAATCAAATGAATAGCTAAATAAAATCCCTAAACTAAATTAGGGCAAAACCCTAATCAAACACAACCTTATCCTATCTAATTAATCCAATGGTTAATTAGGATTAGTTACCTAATCCCTAATCACCAATTAGATTAGTTAGCTAATACCTAAATTAAATCCAATAATCGATTAGGGTTAATTGTCTTAACCCTAATCATTCCATTAGATTAATCTAACCAAATAAATCTAAACAATAATCACTAACCATCTAGTAATCATGTAATCCAAATCATACCTAAATCTACACATCATCCACAACTATGTAATTCACAGAGAGAAGGACTCACCTCACTAATCGAAAGCCACAGGTGATGCTACTGGAAATCCCTTACGATCACAATTCCAGCATCACAGCAACAGGACCTCACTGCTCTAATCGAGTTGCTGTTGAAACAATATATTGTTGGATCATAGAGCAATCCACAGAACAAGTCCTCACTGGAATAAACCGGATGAAGCAATGAATTAAGCTAGAATTCATTGATCAGATTAAGATTGAAGATCACATAGCACATAGTAGATTACACCATGGAAATCATAGATCAAACAACACCCTAATCTTACCTCAACCGATTGTCTCCAGGAGGTGTCACCCAATTCGTGACCTAAATCAACCTCAAACAAGAGGATCAAGATCTGATGCCGCAATGTCAGTAGGAAGAATCAAAGGGTAAGGCTTGAAGCTAGGGCACAAATCAGAGAAATAGAATGAATAAGATTCGGATTGCTTACTCATTGAAGCCCTAACTGCCTCTCCACACCGGCGATCGGTGGATCTGGCTTGATCCAATGGCATCGATCGGGAGAACACACCCCGAGCTAGGGCACAGATCGAAGAAGATCCAGAGAAGAGTCAATACCGAGAAGAACCCTAACCTAGCTAAACCTTGAATCCACCAAAGATTTGGCGAAGCCTTACCTCTCTGGATTCCTCCCGATGGCGTCGCTGTCCAAATCCAGCAAGAAGGGAGGCGCGATGCGATGTTTACAGCTCGGAGACGAAAGGCATCGACCGGATCTAAGCTAAATCCAGAGGCGCCGGAACAGGAGCTAGGGCTCGGCACGCACGATCGATCAGAGGCGAGGAGAATCAGTCGCCGGTAGCCAAGGAAGCTTGACGTTGGTGAGACTCTAGAGAAGAAGACCTCCGCCGGCAATCTGCTCCCTGGCGTCGTCGGCGTCGGGTCGCCGCGAGAGAGAGGCAAGGAGAAGAAGTAGAGGGGATCGGGGAAAGAGGAGTCGGCTTCGAGCAGAGGGGATTGGGGAAAGAAAATAAAGGAAATAGATTCATATATATTAAAACATTTCCTCACTTAAATGGGTATCCCAAATAGGCCTTATCTATACCCGGAATTAATCCCCTCAAAGCTCGTCGTACGAGCTCCGATAAATTCCCAGAAATTTTCTAAAAATTCCGGAAAATATTATAAGGCTATTTCTGAAATAACCCTATTTATTTAAATTTTTCGAGATCTCACAATGTTACTGACACATGACATTTATGGCTTTTGAAGATGACAAAGAAGAGTCAAGTCAAGAAGTGTCAAGTGAAGAGGATTCATCAAATGAAGAGTCATCAAGTGAGGAATCATCATCAAGTGATGATGATGAGGTAAAAGAATCTCCCAAAGTAGAATTTCTCTATAAAACCATTGCTCATCTCAAAAATGCTTTTGTCAAATCACAATCTAAGGTAAAAACCTTGAAGGGAAAGCTTAGGACCATTAAAGTTGATGCATGCATGTCTAGTGAGTCAAATATGCTCAAGGAAGAGAATGAGAAATTGAAGAATGATGTGATTGAATTAAGAGCATGTTTAGAAAAATTCACAAATGGATCCAAGTATCTAGATATGATCATTAGAGATCAAAGAGCCGTTTACAACAAAGCCGGAATAGGATATAGACCTAAGGAAAAGGAAGTTGCTTATATGTCTCTAATCAATGGTACTAGGAATGATGCACTTAGGAACAAAGTTACGAAAAATCTTAAAGGGAAGGTAAAACAAGCTTGGGTGCCTAAGAAATATTTGAATGATATTTCCGAATCTAGTGCATGAGTACCAAAGAGTTGTGTGTTTTATGTTTCTTAGGTAGAGAAGAAGGATGCAAGTATGTGGATTGTGGATAGCGGTTGCTCAAGACATATGACCGGTGATGTGAGCAAGTTCTCCACAATAAATTATATAAAGAAGGGAACGGTATCATTTGGGAATAGTGGAAAGCTCAAGATTATAGGTAAATGTACAATTGAGGTATTATCTAAAATTACTATTCATAAAGTCCTATTGGTTAAAAGTATGGGGTTTAATTTGCTTAGTGTTAGCCAATTATGTGATGCCGGATATAATGTTGAGTTTCATCTTGATAAATGTTTAGTTAAGCACAAAAATTTTGAGAATGTTGTGCTAAACGGATTTAGAAAAGCAAATTTTTATTATATTGATCTTTCATATGCTTCTAATCCTCCTATTAAGTGTTTAATATCAAAAGAAGAGGAAGGATGGTTATGGCATAGAAGACTTGGACACATCAACATGAGAAACATAGCCAAGGTAGCCAAGATGGAGCTAGTAAAGGGACTACCAAAGATCAAGTACATCAAGGACAAATTGTGTGATGCATGTCAAGAGGGTAAGCAATCAAGGTCATCACACAAAGGTAAAACTTTAACTAGCACTTCATTGCCATTAGAGTTATTGCATTTGGATCTTTTTGATTGTCATAGAACACCCTCTTTGGTAGGTAACAAATATTGTTTGGTGATAGTAGATGATTATTCTAGATATACTTGGGTTTATTTTTTGAAACAAAAGGGGGAAACTTTAGAAACAATTATCGGGTTTACCAAGAGGGTAGAAAACGAAAAGAATCTCAAGATTGATAGAATTCGAAGTGATCATGGTGGAGAATTTGAAAACTTGAACTTTTCTAAATTTTGCTTGGAAAATGGCTATAAGCATGAATTTTCTTGTCCAAGAACACCTCAACAAAATGGTGTAGTGGAGAGGAAAAATAGGGCCTTACAAGAAGCGGCTAGGACCATGCTTAATGCATACTCTTTACCTAGTTACTTGTGGGCCGAAGCGGTTAATACCGCATGTTATATTCAAAATCGTGTCTTGATTCATAAGTTTTTAGATAAAATACTTTTTGAATTATGGAATGGCAAAATCCCTACAATTCACTATTTTAAAGTCTTTGGTTGTAAGGTCTATATTCTTAATACTAAAGATGACTTAGGAAAATTTGAGGCCAAGTCCAATGAGGGAATTTTAGTTGGATACTCATCTACTAGTCGAGGATATAGAGTATACAACAAAAGGACTCAAACAATTGAGGAATCATCCAATGTTGAGTTTGATGAATCCACTAGTACTTACCCTAGGAAATCCCCTATTGATAAGGATATAAGTGAACCAAATCAAGACGTCACTCAAGGATTACAAAATCTACATTTGGGGGTATTGATCAAGGGGGAGGAAGAGATGGTTCGGATGATGAAAGAAACAATGTAAACAATGATCCTTCCAAAGACGATGATTCTATAACCTCAAGGATCTTAAGGCATCATCAAGATCATCCTATTAATCAAGTAGTTGGAGATGTTGCACAAGGGGTAAGGACTAGGTCATACTTTAGGGATCACACTAGTCAAATTGGTCTAATATCACAACTTGAACCAAAAACAATTGATGACGCTTTGCTTGATACGGATTGGATTCTAGCAATGCAAGAAGAGTTGAATCAATTTGAAAGAAGTAATGTATGGGAGTTGGTTCCAAGACCAAATGATAGTACAATTGTCACAACTAAATGGGTCTTTAGAAACAAGTTGGATGATCAAGGGAGAGTCACTAGGAATAAGGCTAGATTGGTAGCTAGGGGTTTCAATCAAGTGGAAGGACTTGATTATGATGAAACATATGCTCCGGTAGCACGATTAGAGTCCATTCGGATACTATTAGGATATGCCGCCTATATGAGGTTCAAACTTCACCAAATGGATGTAAAATTGGCTTTTCTAAATGGGTTCATTAAGGAAGAAGTTTATGTAGAGCAACCATCCGGATTTGAGAATATGGATTATCCGAACCATGTTTATAAACTTAAAAAGGCATTATATGATTTAAAACAAGCTCCCTGGGCTTGGTATGAGAGACTTTCATCTTTTTTAATCTCTAAGGGCTTTAGGAGGGGAACAATTGATCCAACATTGTTTTTAAAGTCTAAAGATGGAGACATTTTCATTGCCCAAGTCTATGTTGATGACATAATCTTTGGCTCAACAAACAATGACCTTCTTCATGATTTTATTCAACACATGGAAAGCGAGTTTGAAATGAGTCTAGTTGGAGAATTAAGTTTCTTTTTGGGGTTACAAGTAAAACAAACTAATGAGGGAACCTATGTATACCAATCCAAGTTTGCTAAAGAACTTATCAAGAAATTTGGATTGGAAAATGTTAAAGGAGCAACTACCCCTATGGGGACAAACACCAAGATAGATAGTGATTAAGAAGGAAAGTTAGTGGATCCAAAGCAATATAGGAGCATGATTGGTAGTTTTCTATATCTAACCGCTAGTAGACCGGATATATTATTCGCAGTAGGAATGTGTGCAAGATATCAATCATGTGCTAAAGAGTCACATTTAGTAGCGGTAAAAAGAATTTTGAGATACATCAAGAACACTCTTAATGTGGGGCTTTGGTACCCTAGAATTAGAATTTTTGACTTAATTGGGTATACCGATTCCGATTATGCGGGTTGCAAATTGGATAGAAAGAGTACTAGCGATGGATGTCAATTTCTTGGACCTTCCCTTGTAAGTTGGAGTAGTCGAAAACAACCTTGTGTGACATTGTTCACAACCGAGGCCGAGTATGTGGTAATGGGAGGTTGTGTAGCCCAATTGCTTTGGATGATACATACCGTAGAGGATTATGAGCTACATTATGTTAGAATGTATACTAAAAGCCTAGCTTTTGGTATAAAACATTTATCTAGAAATAAAAATCACATTGTTCAAATGTCTACATTTGTGATAAATGTAGTTGTTCAATTAATTTATATTGTAGATAACATGGTGTGTGGAAGACCTCAGTTATTATGGAAGTGTGTTCTCTTAATCTTAATATAATAACAAGCACATATATTTGATATTTATTTCTTTAATTTATCAATGGGTGAGATTTAGTTCGATGAATCAATAAGCCCGATAAATTGAGAAATGATATCACTTATAGTGTGTGTTGTTGATTATAGAAGGAAACTATGTCCTAGTAATCTAGGTTGAGAATGTCCCCAAGAGGAGCTCATAAAGATTGTCATGTTAAACCCTGCAGGTGGACTTAGTCCGACATGACGATGAAGTTGCGTGGTACTACTCTTGGAGCTAGATATTAATTAAGTGAGTTGTCAGTAACTTACTTAATTAGTGGACATTCGACATCTTAAACACAGGGAGACTAACACACTCATAATAAGAAGGAGCCCAAAATGTAATTTGGGATTGGTGCGGTAGTTCAATAATAGTTCTTTAGTAGAATGAATTATTATTGATAAAATTAAGTTGTGTGTTCGGGGCGAACACGGGATACTTAATTTTATCGGAAGACCAAAACCAATTCCTCCTCTCGGTCCCTATCGTAGCCTCTAGTATATAGAGATTTATATCCACCGCATACCCACCTTCTTACCCATCCAATGGGGCCGGCCAAGCTAGCTTGGAACCCAAGCTAGGGCCGGCCAAGACCAAGTGGATGAGCCATGTAGGTGGCCGGCCAAAGCTTGGGTCCCAAGCTTAGGTGGTCGGCCACTAGAATATTAAAAAGGATTTTTATTAAAATTAGTTCTTATGTGGATATTATGATTTTAAAAGAGAGTTTAAAAATTAAAAATTTCCTTTTATAGCTTTCTACAAAAGATTAAGAGAAGAGATTAATCTCTTTCCTTATTTGGAGTTTAAAAGGATGGTTTTAATTTTTTGGTAAAAACTTTCCTTATTTATAAATCATCTACATGTTTAAAAGAGAGTTTAAAATTTAAAATCTTTCCTTATTTGTTGATTAAAGGAGGGTTTTAAATTTTAAGAAAACTTTCCTTTTTAATCATGTTCATGATTTAAAAGAGAGTTTAAAATTAAATATTCTCTTTTATAAGTTTCTACAAAAGATTAAGAAAAGATTTGATATCTTTCCTTATTTGTAGATTAAAAAAGATTTTAATTTATAGAGATAACTTTCTTTTTATCCACATGTTTAAAAGAAAGATTTTAATTTATTAAATTTCCTTTTTATAAACCAATCATGAAGGGATAAAAATTATTGGAGAAATTTTTATAAATTTCCGGAAGCAAATAAGTAAGTTTTAATTGGTGTTTAAAATTTTATTTGCTTGGAGATTTTATTTGTTATGGCCGGCCATTGTAATTTGAAAAGAGAAAATTATTTTAATTAAATAAATTTTCCTTTTCAATGGTAAAAGAATTAAGGAAGTTTTTATTAAATTTTCCTTATTTGCCAAGACCAAGGATTATAAAAGAGGGGGTAAAGGAGACTTCAAGGCTAAGGACTCTATTCTATTTTTCTCCCTCTTTTCCTTGGTGTGGTGGCCGGCCCTTCCCTTTCTCTTCTCTCCTCTTGTTGTGGCCGAAATCTATCATCTCTTGGAGCTTGGAGGATGTGGCCGGATCAAGGAAGGAGAAGAAGGAGAGAAAGCATGCATCCCTTGGAGCTTGGTTGGTGGAAAATTCTTCATCCTTTAGAAGTTCTTGTGCTTGGCCGAAACTTGAAGGAAGAAGGAAGAAGGTGCCTAGGTGGTTCTCATCTTGGAAGATCGTTGCGCACACAACGTCCGAGGTTAGAAGAGGAATACGGTAGAAGATCAAGAGGTCTTTCTAAAAGGTATAACTAGTAATTTTTCTTTCCGCATCATACTAGTTATTTTTGGAAATAATACTAAATACAAGAGACATACGATTCTAGTGTTTCGAATTTGTTTTCGATATAATGTTCTTTTGTTTTTCTTTTCCTTGTGATTTGATTATTTTTTTCGGTTGACCTAAAGTTATTTTAGGAAATTAAATATTAGCTTTCCTTAAAAGGTTTTGTCTAGTCGGTGGTGGTTGCTCCCATATCCAAGAAGGCCATGTGCCTCGCCACGTCAGTACTGGGAACCAATTTTGGAAATTAATATTTAATGGAATTATTAACTTAGGTGATTTGGATCAAACGTGTTAAGTTCCGCAGGAGATCCAAGTCAAAACCTAAAAGAACAAATAGATTAAGTTTTGGATCAAACGTGTTAAGTTCCGCAGGCGATCCAAAATTTAATTTAAAAGAACACATGGTAGCTAGGAAAAGGTTCAGACCTTTGTACAAAATTTTTGCATGGAACCTCTAGGTTTTCCGAGTAGCAACCAACAATTGGTATCAGAGCTAGGGTTTTGCCTCTGTGTATTTGGTATTAGTTTAATTATGCACATGTCATACATAATTTAGGCAGGATAATAGTAGGATGTGCTAACTTTGTGGATGCAGGATCCAACTATTATGACTTATAGTTATTATGTGTGTGATTGGACCCTTGGACATGTCAAGGGCATTTATTGTGTGTGCATGATTGTATTATAAAATACAGCAGGAGTTGTATTTAGTTTTATTAGGATTTTATTTTTGATCTAGTTACATGTACATTCCTTTTATAGAATATAGGATCGATGGATGTAAATTTTATTTTATGTTCGATCTAGTTTACATGTACATTCCTTCGAGGAATATAGGATCGAGAATGTAAAATTCTATTTATGTCGCGGATCGAATCTTGCAAAGCGTGGAACCTTTTGAGGATCAGAGGCGCAGCGGAACAAGGAGCAAGATGGATGCGACAACTAGACTCGGTGGCGGTGGCCAAAGATGGCAGCAGCTAGGGTTGGCGACACACGGAGTACAGCAATAGATAAAAGCCATAATAGTTGAAAATTAGTTTTTCTGTTTATTGCTTTTTATGCTGTGTTGTGTATGCTTGTTAGTGTTGGATTGAGACGCGCTAGAGGGGGGGTGAATAGCACTCGTGGCTAAAATCGTTCTATTATCGGAATCGTAAAAACTATCGGAGAAGTAACGCAGCGGAAAGTAAACAAACACACAGAAAGACAAGAGAATTTACTTCGTTCGGAGCCTGTGACGACTCCTACTCGAAGGCCCACGATCCTTGATCGCTTTCCGTGGGCAACAACTATAAGCTCGATAAGAGTACAAGTATTACAGTTAAGTATAATGAAAAAGTACAGTTATACCGACGACAATATCGTAATCTGAAGATTTCGGAGCTCCGGGTCGTCGGTGTCTCGTAGCAGCACTTCGGGATCGTCTCATGAGCAGCTTGTAGCAGAAAGATTGCTTGGAAGTTCTTGTTCAGAGCTGCTGGTCGAAACCCCTTATAAAGGGTGTTCAAGGCGCCTTCTACTGTTCACCAAGGCGCCTTGAACAGCCGAGTCAGCCGCGGAGATCAGCACAGACTTGGTCGAACTTCATCCAGTTCAAGGCGCCTTCAGCCTATCCAAGGCGCCTTCAACCTTCGACCCAAGGCGCCTTGAACTTCATCTAAGGCGCCTCCAACCTTCTGCGCTGGCTTTTCCTGGTTCGCACCCGAGGCGCATCCAAGCTCCATGGAGGCGCCTCGGACACTGTTCATCCGAGTTGTAACTTGCTCCTTTGTTCCTGCAAAATGTGTTAGTCCCAAACACATACCCTGCAAAACAAAGTTAGCACAGAAACATAATGAATGATAAAAGTTTTGACAGCATTCGAACTGTCCGGGTCTGACTTCAGGTTTCCAACCGAAAACCCTAGGTCGACCCGACGCCTATTGTTCCCTCTACGGGGAACGCGTCCTCACCTACTCCACTCAGGAGATTTACCTGTTGCCAGTGCGATCCTCCAGATCGACTGGACTTTTGCTCAGCACTCGACGCTTCCAGACTTTCTGCTGGACATCCGCTTCCCGGCTAGTCCAGACTTTCACCTGGTTCGCGACACCAGGACTTTCCACCTAGGGTTACCACCCCCTAGGACTTTTGCCTGAAGCCATCGACCTGCCAAGACTTTCCGCATAGGGTTACCACCCCCTATGACCTAGGGTTACCACCCCCTAGGGTTTTCACCTGCCTAACCGCAGCTAGGACTTTTGCCTAAGTATCACTTAGGACTTTCCTGCAAGCTCCATGAACTTTGTTAGATAACACCACCACTTAACTTTGAGCCCTTTGCCATAATCAAAACTCAGGTTCGATCATCTGGTGCTCACTGCACCAACAGTTAGTATGCGTGCTAAGTAAGCTAGCATAGTCAAAATTCCTCACTTTAAATAACTAAGTGGGAGAGGGATTTATTTTTAAATAAATTCCACGGTCTCCATTACTGGTTTATAAGTGATGCAACAAGCTTGTACGTTGGCTCTGAGTGCCTTCCTCCATATCGGATGAGCTTGTTTGCGGATCACTAGATTAAACTTCCATTTTGGATGACTATAGGAAGTTAATTAAGAGCGTGTGATCTTCCCCATCGGAAGGGGCATAATCTTATTAATGGACTTAGTGTCAAGTAATGGTATACACTTAGGCACGTCTAATAGTATCTTCCCCATCGGAGTCACTGCTATTATTTGTGTGACCGAAGAAAACCAACTATTGATTTGTCAAATAAATAAGTTGACAAGATAATAAAATAAAAAATCCCTCTTACAAATGTTTGATTTTGTATACATCCACACTATCGTGGCATACAAAATTCACGGTGTTTAAGGTAATTTTATTTGTCATAAAGATTTATTGACAAGATAATTAATGGATAAACCCCGCCTCTTACAAATGTTTAATTTTGTATACGTCCACACTATCGTGGCATGCAAAATTCACGGTATTTGAGGTGTTGGTGAATTTAAATAATATTGTTTGAGGAATCAATGTTATTTTAAATTCAAAAGTTTTGACCAAATATTTGATCAAAGAAAGATCAACTATTAATTTTATTCGTCATAAAGTAAAGTTGACGAGATAATAAAATTAATGGATAAAATCTCTTCTTTGATTTTGTAT
This sequence comes from Zingiber officinale, assembly GCF_018446385.1. Taxonomy (NCBI): domain Eukaryota; kingdom Viridiplantae; phylum Streptophyta; class Magnoliopsida; order Zingiberales; family Zingiberaceae; genus Zingiber; species Zingiber officinale. The sequence goes on from NW_024589822.1 coordinate 116,800, forward strand.
ACGTCCACACTATCGTGGCATACAAAATTCATGGGGATTTTAAGGAATTGATCTTGACCAAATATTTTTGTGATTCTTAGGATTTAAAATGTTTGTCAATTCCCTAGTTGTTATACTATAGAAAAGACTTAGTAGTCCCGATTATAATAATTGGAAATAGGACTTGGACATTAAGATAGTCTGTCCTTTTAGAACTAAAGAACAATATAGGTGTATTTAATTCATTAGTTGAAACATGTTTAGTGGTGTTATCTACCAGAACCTGGAGTGTAGATACAGATGCCATTAATCATGACCGTAATTCATTGCAAGGTTCCAGGAAACCCGACAACTAAATGAAAATAAAAACACCGTCCACATGGGCACTGCTGTAAAAGTGGCAGCTGTTGCAGTGGGAGATGTTTATCCTTTAATAGGAATAAAATATGGATTATTAGAAATTGTCTTTACGTACTAAGTTTAGAAAGAACCTGATTTCAGTTTAGAAAGAACCTGGTACACCCCAACAGAATGGTGTAGAAAAAAGGAAGGTATAGGACTCTTATGGAAATAAGTAGATTGATGATGAGTTATTTTGAAAATTACCAAATTCATTTTAAGGATATACTCTGGAAACGGAAGTGAACATAGTACCTTCCAAAGTCAGAACTCTCTACTCATATAGAATTGCTAAATAGACATAAGCCTATTTTAAACCATATTCGGATTCAGGTAGTCCAGCACATATGCTGAAGAGAGACAATGATAAGTTGGACAGGAATTCACTTGTTTGTAAGTTATCCTAGAGAAATGAAAGTAGGTTTATAGTCTTAAAAATCAGAAGGTTATTATTAGCATCAATGACCGATTTTTAGAAAAGGACTATGTAATAAACCACAAGCCCATAAGTAAATTTGTTCTTAAAGAAATTATAAAGGACATGTCTAATCTAGTACCAACTGTACAAGATGAAATATCACAAGAAACTGCAACACGTATCACAATTGATACACAATTATAGACAGTGCATCATCGTAGTGGGAGGGTTGTCAAACAACCAAAAGGATTCATGTTTTGGGAGAGTTTTTGGACTTGATCCCAAATGAACATGAGTCTGATCCCGGAAATATGATGAAGCACTCCAAAATAAAGATTCAGTTTCTTAGCAAAGAGCAATGAATACAGAATTAGAATATATGTATTCTAATCAAATCTGGAAGCTTATAGAACCACCAGATGGTGTAAAAGCCATTGGGTGAAAATAGGTCTACAATAGGAAAAGATGGATAGACGGGAAGGTGGAAACTTTCAAAGCAAGGCTTGATGAAAAAGGAAACTTTTTCACTGGTAGTCATGCTTAAGTCTATCCGGATTCTTTTATCTATTTGGCAAGAGGATGTCAAGATAGCATTCCTTAATGGAAATCTTGAAAAAAGCATCCATACAAAGCAACCAGAAGGGTTCATTGCAAAGGGCAAAGAGCATCTTGTGTGCAAGCTCAATCAGTCTATGAACTGAGGCAAAGCTTCAAGGTCTTGGAACATCCGGTTTATCAAAGGAATCCAGGCCTATGGATTTATTTAGTAACCGGATAAGTCTTGTGTATACAAAAGGTGTGATGGAAACGTGGTGATATTTCTTGTACTATACATAGATAACATTTTTGGTAGTTGGAAACAATATCAAAATGTTGTCAGAAGTAAGAGTATGGTTGTCCAAACAATTCGATATGAAGGACTTGGGAGAATGTATATATTCTTTGGATCAAAGTAATAAGGGATCGTAAGAAAAGAATTTTTTACTTATCCCAAGCTTCATATATCAAAAAAATCCTTGCTCGTTTTAAGCATGCAAAACTCCAAGAAATGTTTCTTACCTTTTGGGCTTGGAGTAGTTTTATCTAAAGAGATGTCTCCGAAGACATCAAAGGAGATAGAGAAAATGAAGGCAGTTCTTTATGCTTCGGCTGTCGGAAGTCTAATATATGCTATGCACGAGATCAGAAATTTGTTTTACCAAGGGCATAGTTAGCAGATATCAAAGTAACCCTGGACAAGGACATTGGACTGCAGTAAAACATATATTGAAGTACCTTAGAGGCACTAGAGATTATATGCTAGCTTACAAGGCAGTTAATTTGGTCCCTGTGGGTTACACGGATTTTAACATCCAATCGGAAAGGGACAATAGTAAGTCAACCTCGGAGTTTTGTGTTTATTTTAGGAGGTAAAGTCATAACTATGGAAGAGTAATAAGCATAGGTATTTTTCTGGACTCCATCATAGAAGCTGAGTATATGGCAAGCCTCTGAGATAGCCATAAAAGCTAAATGACTCAATAACCTCAAGATAGACTTAGATATTGATCCGGCGGTAAGAATGGGGGACCCACTTCCTGAAGGGTCTCAGCTTGAGGACCGATGAAGGGCTGACTAAGCGGTTAATGGCCGCGCCGAGCAGCCGAGTAGGTCCGAGCGGAGCTAGAGATAACCCATCCATGGGCTTGGGTTTCCGACGCCAAGGCAGGATGATCGAAGGGCCGAGCGGGAGTCCGCTCGGCTGGGGCCAAAGGGCCGAGCGGGTTGTCCGTTCGGCCCAGATAAGGGCGAGGGTACAAAGGTGGCCGAGCGGCCTATGCGCTTGGCTCAGGATATGAGATATCAGCAGAAGCATGTCTGATGATTAGGCCGTACACAAGATCGCACGATGGAGGATTTTGCCGTCACATCATGGAAAGGTTGATACAGTAGCAGTATGGCCTCATGAACGTCTTCCTGACAGATCCATATCTGGGCATGACCCTTCTGACAGACCCATACCTGGGCATGGTCAAAGGCAGGTGGTTGCTTTGATTGGCGCGCCCAGGCTTCTTCGAGAGGCCTATATAAGGCCTCCATTTCTTCACCGGAGGTATAAAAGAGTCTTCATCTTGAGGCCACCTTTTTTGTTATTCCTCGCCTGACTTGAGCGTCGGAGGGCCGTCGCCGGGACACCCCTCCCGGCTCGGTTTTGCTGCAGGTTCGCCGGAGCACTCAAGGATCCAGCAGGGAGCGCCACGTGCCCAGTGTCCGTTGACTCCTGGTTCGGACAGGATCAAATTGGCGCCGTCTGTGGGAACGCTCCTGCATCCGAACGGGAACGATGGACGAGGCTGGACGACAACACACGGTGGCGCTTTCAACAGAAGAACTCGATGCTCTGGTAGAGATGAGGGCCGCCAAACTGGTGGAGCAAAAACAGAAAGCAGCGGCCGAGCGGCCGGAGCAACAAGCCACATCTGCGTCGGGTGGCCAAGCGGAAGCACCTCAAAACACCGTCGCATTCCCTCGGGCCTTATTTCGCACCCCTGAAGCCGCACCAACTCGAAGAGATAGAGGCTCTTCTTCAGACGAAATGCCAAGGCGGGATGACAAAAAAGGGAAAGCTCCCCGGGCGGACTCATCTCCCGAGCGGATCAATCGCCAATTCTCGGAGGTTATTCTACGAGACCCTCTACCCAAGCACTACGTGCCTCCGATGATCGGCGAGTACAACGGAACAACGGACCCGGATGATCATCTGGATAAGTTTGATAACACAGCTACACTCCATCAATATACAGATGGAGTAAAGTGTCGCGTCTTCCTTACGACTCTCTCGGGATCGGCTCAACGGTGGTTTCGGAGGCTGCCGGACGGATCCATCACTAGCTTCAAGGACTTCCGAACGACCTTCCTCCACCACTTCGCTAGCAGTCGGCGTTATCAGAAGACAAGTGTCAGCTTGTTTGCCATCAAGCAAGAGTCGAGAGAATCGCTTCGAGCTTACATACAGCGATTCAACCAAGTGGCGATGGATATCCCAACGGCCACATCGGAGACGATGATGAATGCCTTCTCGCAGGGCCTTGTGGATGGGGACTTCTTCCGGTCGCTCATCCGAAAGCCGCCCCGAGATTATGATCATATGCTACATCGGGCCAACGAATACATAAACGTGGAAGAAGCGCAAGCCGCCCGGAAAAAGGAAACTCCTACCGAGCGGGCACCTATTCATGCCGAGCGGAAACAGCACGCCGCTCAACAACCACCTAGAGGACCGAGGGCCGAAGCAATCCGATCCCCCCACGCCAGGTCGCACGTACAAGAAGTGGCTGCCGCTCGGCCCAAGCCAAAGAAGAGGTGGACCCCTATGTTCTGCTCATTCCAACAGACGGATACGCATAACACGAGGGATTGTCGAAGTCTTCCTTTCGTGGCCAATCCCATTCCCAGGAATGCCGAACGACGGTCTCCTCCCATCGGCAGGAGACCAAGGACCCATGAAGCTGACCAGCTGAAAGGCGACATCAACAGACACCCGATCGGCACCGATCCCCAAGGCAGGAGAATCGCCGAGCGTCAAGAGAACGATCCCGGCCGTCCGCGCGGGAAGAGGAAAATAGAAGCAATACTTCCCGAGGCGAGATCAACGTTATTGCTGGTGGGCCGACCGGAGGAGACTCCAACCGAGCCAGAAAAGCGGGCGTCCGGTAGCTCCAGATCCACGCGGTCGGTTGTAGCCAAGAGCGGGCAAGTGGACCGGAAATCACTTTCGGGCCCGGAGAATTAGAAGGAGTAGAAGTGCCCCACGACGACGCTCTGCTCATTAAGGCGGTAATAGCAAATTATACTATTCACCGCATATTTGTTGACACAGGGAGCTCGGTCAACATCATATTTAAAGAGGCATTCGATCAGCTGCAAATTGATCGAGCCGAGCTGCTGCCCATGACGACCCCGCTCTACGGGTTTACGAGCAACTGGCTACCTTGCTGGGAGAGGAGCCGCTCAGAAGGACCAGGACAATAAATTTCGTGGTGGTTGACTCTCCCTCGTCCTACAACGTCATTTTGGGACGACCGGCGCTCGGCGAATTCCGAGCGGTCGTCTCAACCTTCCACCAGAAGATGAAGTTCCCCGTCGAAGACAAAGTGGGAGAAGTACGGGGAGATCAGTTAGCAGCTCGGCGATGCTATATCGAGATGGTCCGAGCAGAATCCAACTCTGCTCGGAAGGCACCTCGAATCGAGGTAAATGCCATCACCGAGAAACCTCCTGCTTTAATTTATGATGAAAAGGAGGAGGTTCAGATCCATCCGACCCGATCGGAGGCCACGACTTTTATCGCCTCTGATCTGAAGGAGGAGCAAAAGGAGGAACTGATCCGATGCCTCCAACGAAATCATGATGTCTTCGTCTGGTCGACACATGAGTTGCCCGGAATTTCGTCGAGCCTGGCGCAGCATGAATTGCATGTCCGACCGGACGCTCGGCCAGTGAAGCAGAGAAAAAGGGATTTCAGTGCCGAGCAGAATGCCATCATCCGGGCGGAAGTAGAGAAACTTCTGGAGGCCGGCCACATACGAGAAGTGCAGTTCCCGAGCTGGCTGGCTAACGTGGTATTAGTCTCCAAGCCGGGCGGCAAGTGGAGAGTCTGCATCGACTTTCGGGACTTAAACAAAGCATGCCCCAAGGACTTCTATCCTCTGCCCCGGATAGATCAGCTGGTGGACTCTACGGCCGGCTGCGAATTAATTTGCATGCTTGACGCCTATCAAGGATATCATCAAGTGCCGCTCGCCCGGGAAGATCAAGAAAAAGTAAGCTTCGTAACGGCCGACGGCACATATTGCTATAATGTGATGCCGTTCGGATTGAAGAATGCCGGGGCCACCTATCAACGTTTGATGAACAAAGTGTTCAAGGAGCAAATCGGGCGTAATCTGGAAGTCTATGTGGATGACATTCTTATCAAATCCGTCCGAGCGGCCGATCTTTTCAAGGATATGGAAGAAACCTTCCGAACACTGCGCAAATATGGAGTCAAGCTAAATCCCCAGAAGTGCCTGTTCGGAGCAAAAGGAGGGCGTTTCTTAGGGTACATAGTGACCGAGCGGGGAATCGAAGAAAATCCCAGCAAGGTGAAAGCTCTGCAAGACATGCCGCCCCCAAGAAATACAAGAGAAGTGCAGAGGTTGACCGGTCGGATAACTGCTTTGTCCAGATTCATCTCCAAAACCGCCGACCGGAGCCTTCCATTCTTCAAGATCTTGGGCAAGGCTACTAAGTTCCAGTGGGATGAAGAATGTGACAGAGCGTTCGAAGAATTGAAGACATATCTTAATTCTCTGCCAGTGTTAGCCAAGCCGATCGGGGGTGAGTCACTTTATATTTATTTGTCATCGACTAAGCATGCTGTAGGCTCAGCACTTGTGAGGGCAAGCGGCGAAGAGCAGCCGGTGTATTTTCTAAGCCACATTTTAAAGGATGCTGAATCTCGTTACACCGGGCTCGAGAAGTTGGCCTTTGCTTTGGTTCTAGCCGCTCGGCGCCTTCGACCGTATTTCTTGGCTCACACCATCATTGTCCGGACGAACAGTCCACTCGGAAGAGTACTGTTGAATCCAGAAGCGTCCGGACGGCTCATCAAGTGGACGACAGAATTAAGTGAATTTGACATCCAATATCAGCCCCGCTCGGCGATCAAAGCCCAATCCTTGGCTGATTTTGTGATCGAAGTGCAAAGGCCAGAGCCGGAAGCTATGTGGAGAATATATGTGGACGGGTCCTCCACTCGGCTCGGAAGTGGGATCGGAATATTGCTGCTCTCACCTCAAGAAGAGAAGATGCACCTATCCGTCCGGCTGGATTACAAAGCTACCAACAACGAAGCAGAGTATGAGGCCCTCATAGCCAGATTGCAGGCAGCCCGGCATGTGGGTGCCAGTCGGGTGACTCTATATTCGGATTTACAGTTGGCCGCTCAACAACTTTCTGGCACCTTTGAAATCAATAGTGTTCGGCTTAAACTCTACGTTGAGGCCTTTGAAAAGCTCAAAGCTACTTTCCGAGAGGTTCTTATACAGAAGATCCCCCGAACGGAGAACCAGGCAGCAGACGAGTTAGCTAAACTCGCGAGTTCAATAACACCAGTTGTCATTCAGCAACCAATTGAAAAAGTACTGCTGGTGGCGCACGTCGATCGGATGCAAGGCCTCACGTTTCCAAGCGACTGGAGGACACCTATTATAGAATTTCTCCGTTCGGGCACCACACCCTCCGATGAATATGCGGCCCGGCTCCTCAGAAGAAGAGCCGGTCGGTTTACACTCATCGGAGATCAGCTTTACAAGAAAGCTTTCTTGCGCCCGTTGCTGAAATGTGTAAGCTCGGAGGACTCAGCTTACATCCTCCAAGAAGTACATCAAGGATCATGCGGGGATCATCCGGGCGGGCGCTCATTGGCCAAGAAGATCCTCTTGGCCGGATACTTTTGGCCAACTTTACAAACAGATGCCGCTCGGACAGTATCTACCTGCCTTTCATGCCAGAAGTATCACAACTTCTCCCACCGACCGGCCGAAGAAATGAAGGCGTCAAGCGTTTCATGCCCGTTCGACCAATGGGGAATGGATATTGTCGGTCCATTTCCGATGGCGGCCGGGCAGAGGAAATTCTTACTAGTGGCGGTAGACTATTTCTCCAAGTGGGTGGAGGCCGAGCCGCTAGCAAAGATCACTGAACAAATGGTTAAAAAATTCATCTGGCAACACATCATTTGTCGGTTCGACTAGTGTCCGACAACGGGCGGCAGTTCACAGGGAAGATGTTAGAGGATTGGTGCAAGAGCTACGGCATTGAGCAACATTTTACGTCCGTGGCCTATCCTCAGAGCAACGGTCAAGCTGAAGTGGCCAACCGGGAAATTCTGGGAGGAAGTTGGGTGAATGAGCTGCCAGGCTCTTGTGGGTGATCCGCACAACGCCTAAGGAAGGGATGGGGGTCACCCCATTCCACTTGGTATACGGAGGAGAAGTCGTCGTTCCGGTCGAAGTCGGAATAGAGTCAGACCAGATCCGACGCTACAGCGAGGACAACGCCGAACGGAGGCAATTGGAGCTAGACCTGGTGGACGAGACGCGAGCCAAGGCAGTCGTCTGGTTGATGGCATATCGACAAAGAATGAAACAGAACTACAACAGGCGAGTGGTACCCAGATCATTTCAAGTCGGAGACTTCGTTTGGAAGAAAGTTAAGCCAGTCGACGACGTCACCAAGCTTGAAGCTCCATGGGCGGGTCCTCAATCATCGAAAAGCTCCGCTCGGGGCATATTATCTGGAGGATGAGAAAGGTCGGCAGCTAGATAGCCGTGGAGCGCGAACCACCTCCAGTCTTACCGAGGGTGAAAGGTGTGCCTATGTAAATCATCTTGTGTACTTTTTTCGACTGAATACTTGAAATGCAGAAACGAAAAATCAAGAGAACAAATAAGACATCGCCAACAAAAGAACGAAGGCCCCGAGCCGCTCGGCCGGAGGTAAATGGGTCGGGCCAAGCGCTCTAAAATTGAAGGCCCCGTACCATTCGGACGGAGGTATATTGTCCTAGCCAAGATGATCGACGAAGCAGACCCTGAGCCATTCGGCCAAGAGTACGTTATCCGAGCTGGGTGAAAGGAACCAAAAGTGATAAAAAGGAGGGCAAAAAGCTTCGCCGAACGGAAGCGTCAAAATTAGCCAGAGTCGTCTAGCCCAGACGTTAAACCGTAGAGCCGCGCCGACCGGCTATAAAAACCGAGCGGAAAACTGACGAGCACCGTCGTTAAAAATCGAGAGCCACGCCGATCGACTATAAACATCCTGTTAGGATCCTTTGTACGAGGCTAGAGAGGGGGGTGTGAATAGCCGACCCCAATTTCTCGTTTTTCTTCCTACAATTCGTTAGCGCAGCGGAAAAACAAACAAGGAAACGAAAACAAGAAGATCAAACCTCAACGCGTCGATGTAACGAGGTTCGGAGATTAGGGCTCCTACTCCTCGGCGTGTCCGTAAGGTGGACGAGTCCAGTCAATCCGTCGGTGGATGAGTCCCCGGAGAACCGGCTAATACAATATACTCCTTGTGGGTGGAGAAACCTCGCCACAATATTCTTGCAACAGCAAGAAAGGAATACAACAAGAAATACAAGAAGACAAGAACAATGAATGTAAAAACACAGGTTTTCTTGCCTCCTCGCCGACTGGATTTCGTTGAAGCAGCAGCTCCTCAGAACACCTACAACAGCAGGATATCCCAGTCGAGAAGCTCACGCGAAGCTTGCAAAGAAGAGCTCAACAAAGCTCAAGCACCAGAACAGCAGCTCTGTAGCAGAAGAGAAGAGGAAGAAGTAGAGTGACGCACAGCAGATGCCCTCGATCCTTTATACCTGCGAAGAAGAAACAGTGAAGAAACTAGCCGTTGCGTTGCAACGGCTAGGACCCTGATCGGTCCACAGACCGATCAGGGAAGAGGTGGATCGGTCCACAGACCGATCCCCTTCCTTTCCTTCTCGCGATGCTCGTCTCTGATCGGTCCACAGACCGATCAGGACATGGCCTGATCGGTCTGTGGACCGATCAGGCTGCCTTTCTTTTCGCCTCTGTTTTCTTCGACGGCCACCGATCGAAAATCAGCATTTTAGCAGTCCGATCGGTCACCGGACCGATCGAGAAAAATGAGTCCTGATCGGTCCGGTGACCGATCGAGCTTGGTTTTGCCCAAACCAAGTCCCAAGACTTCAAACCAATATCCGTCAACCTTGACCTATTGGTACTTCATCCCTAGCATCCGTCACTCCTTGACTGCTAGAACTCCTGCCAAGTGTCCGGTCAACCTTTGACCTACTTGACTTTCCTCAACACCCGGATGTCCGATCATCCCCGATCCATCTGGATTTTCCCTGCCCGGATTCACTCACCAGACTTTCCACACCGCCTAACATCCTTAGGACTTTCTCATTGCCTAACATCCTGTTAGGACTTTTTCCTGCCGGCTTCACTCACGGGACTTTCCAACCGCCTAACATCCCGTTAGGACTTTCATCGCCTGCTTCACTCACCAGACTTTCCAACCGCCTAACATCCCAGTTAGGACTTTCTCACCGCCTGGCTTCACTCACGGGACTTTTCCTGCCAAGTCTCCATACTTGACTTTTCGCGTGCCAAGCCCCTGCTGGACTTTTCCATGCCAAGTCTCCATACTTGGACTTTTCCAATGCCAAGCTCCTGCTTGGACTTTTCCCCCAGCTTGGACTTTTCCATGCCAAGTCTCCATACTTGGATTTTCCAATGCCAAGCTCCCCGCTTGGACTTTTCGCGCCAAGCTCCCTGCTTGGACTTTTCCCGAATCAGGTCAACCAGGTCAACCTTGACCTAAGGTTGCACCTACAATCTCCCAAACACCTATTCTTGTCAAACATCAAGAATACAACTCTCTTCTCGTCAAACATCAAAACACAACTCGAGTCAGGTCAACTCGAGTCAGGTCAACCAAGTCAACCTTGACCTAAGGTTGCACCAACAATCTCCCCCTTTTTGATGTTTGACAAAATCCAAAATCAAGTTAGGTTAACCCGATAACCTAACTTAGGTTTTCCAACCATCTTCCAATGTCCAATGTTCTTTTCTTGAACATTCTCCGGACATTCTCCCCTTAGGTTAACCCGATAACCTAACTTGGGTTCTCCAATAATTCTCCCCCTTTTTGACACACATCAAAAAGTATTCCAATGTTCTTCCTCGAACATTCCTTGACATTCTTCCCCTAGCTTAGGTTAACCCGATAACCTAACTTGGGTTCTCCAATAATTCTCCAATGAACGCTCTCCCCTTTTTGACACACATCAAAAAGAAAAGGAGGGTATCAAGGTCAAGAGTTTCTTCCTAATGAAAGTCCCATACCTTTCATTGAAACTCTTAATTTCCCCTTGATACTAAACTCAACAACCAACTTAGTGATAATCCCATATCACTAATCCTCAAGGAGTAAAACTCCCTAAAAGTCAACTCCCCTCGACCATTGCACCAACAATGTCCCGGAGAGTTTCAAACCTTTAGAAATCCACAAACCCAACTTCCAGCTGAAATTTCGACCAAGCTGAAATTTCAGACAACTGCTGAAATCAGGCAAGTTGGCACGCCCCGATCGGTCCCCAGACCGATCCACGCTCACCGATCGATGGATCGTCACCGATCGGTCACCGGACCGATCAGGCCTTCCCCGGATCGGTCCGGTGACCGATCCACCTCGAAATCAGAGATTTCTGATTTCCCAAGAAGTTCAGAAACTCATAGAAAATTACAGAAAATTCCAAAAATTACGAAACTTTGAGGATACATTCCTCATGTCATACACTATCAAGGAAAAATAGTTTTCTATGAAAATAGTTTCCATTTTTCAATCTTGATACAAAGTTCAAAAACTTTGAAATAGTTCAAGTTTAAGTCATCTTTGTATCATCTTGCTCAATGAAGAATGCTATCACTAGGAAAGCTTCATCAAGGTTTTTCAAATCAATTTTAAAATGCTTTTACACCCATTTGAATTTAGGACCATAATCTTAGGGCTAGATGTACATGACTTGTACACAAGCTTTCCCTATGATCCTTAATTTCTTGAATTAGGGTCATCTAGGTACAATGACTATGCACCTTGATCCTAACTCATGATCCTAATATCTCACACACATCTAAGGTGCATCAAACCACATTCAAGTCAATTTGATGTGAGATATGAGTTAAGGTCAACTTAGGCTAAGGTCTCATGCATTTTCTAAACACAAATTTGATCTCAATATCAAGATGTGTTCTTCATCCTTAAATCAATTCAATTGATTATTAATGCAAGAGATGATGACATGGCATAAATGATATCATAAATGGAAAACATGTGCCAATGTCATGATGTCATGGCATAAAGTATGAAAACTTAAATAGAGCATGACATATAAACTAGCCTAAGCACTATCATGACATTTCAAATGATGATAAAACTAAACATGATGTCATGACATATCATATGGCAAACAACCATGGTAAGTTAACACAGATAAAATACCTAGATTACCTATCTAAGTATCCTTAATCACTTAGTTAACTTAAATTCTAATCCTAGATTGCCCAAAGTGCTCCAAGAAAATGTCAAAACCCAAATTGGCATTTCTTGATCTCTTGTTTGATTTATACCATTTTAAAAATTTTACAAGAGTAGCACTTCTAAGTTAAGGCCCGGATTGCCTTGATTACCTAAGAGAATATCAAAATCCCAATTTGATATTTCTCTAGGTTTTTCCAAATTGTGTCAAATTAAAGTAAGATTAATATATTCTCACTTTGGCACACTTTACTCTTCCAAGGAGTGAATGATAAAGATTATTCCATTTCATTTTCAAAGGTTCCCAAAAACCTTGAAAATGCTCCTTGAGTGTCAATTTCCTCAAAGTTGGGTTAACTACCCTTCTTATTGGAGTTGACACTCTCTAACCCATTTATGGGATAGAGAAGATGCTCCTAGGAACCCAATACCTATTTGAGCTCATTGGGTTCACTAAATATTCACTAGGGATGACTTCCCTAGCAACCCTCCTAATGACCCTCTTAGGCTTTGAAGCCTTGGTCATTTGGGTCTCGTCAAGGTCAACTATAGGGGTGACTCCCCTTGTAACCTTGGTAATGGTCTTCCTAGCCCTAGGTTTTGTTCCATAATCGAATGGAACATTGTGGTAAGTGGGCTTGACCATTTGAGACTTAGGTTTGTGACCCAAACCTTTCTTGTCCTTGGACTTGAGTTTTTGACTCTTAAACCCTAGAGATGACTTCTCCATGTTTTTAAGAGCCTTTTCTAAATTATCAAGTCTTGACCTCAAGACTTGATTTTCTCTCTCTAATACCTCAAGTTTTAATTTGTCATTTTCTCTTGAGATATTCCTAGGCATGTGTCTAGTCTTCTTGGGATTTCTACCTAGGTTTTCCTTAACTTTAGAAGCGTTAATCCTAGGGTTGATATTTCTAGTGTTATCCTTACCTAGGCTAACATGTTTAGCTCCTAAGCACATGTATTGATTTCTAGTGTTAACATGCTTATCATTATTGACTAATGTAATAAAATTAATAGCATGTATCCTACTAGAATTGCACGAATGAGCCTTAAAAGATACCTTAGGGTTTGCCTTCGCTCCCCCTTTACACGTGCTTGGTCTTTTGTCCTTGTGAGATTGCCTCCCCCTTGGACATTGACTCCTATAATGTCCCCGTTGCTTGCATTGGAAGCACACCACGTGCTCCTTGCCCTTGCGTTTTGGGACTCCGACTTCCTTGATCTTTGGCGCCGGTGGAGTCTTCTTAGTCTTCTTTGGACATTTACTCTTGTAATGTCCAAATTCCCTACACTCAAAACACATTATATGCAATTTACTTGAACTTAAAGTGTTTGCGTTACCTAGGGTCGAGGATGGATGGATGCTCTCTTCTTCATCCCTCCCGGAGGTAGAAGCTTCTTCTTCGTACTCCGATCTTGAAGAAGAACTCACCTCCTCTTCTTCTTTAGATGTTGAGTAGCCCTCAACTTCTAATTCCTCACCTCCATGATGTGAGCTACTTGATGACTCACTTGTCTCCTCTCCATGATTTGAAGTGGAGCTCTCCTCATGGAGTTTGGCCAAGTTGTTCCACAACTCCTTAGCATTATTGTATTCACCTATCCTACACAACACATCATTAGGTAAAGAGAATTCAATGATTTTCGTTACCTCATCATTGATGGTTGATTGGTGGATTTGCTCCTTCGTCCACTCCTTCTTCTTGATAGGTTTTCCTTCCTCATCCATCGGAGGGGAAAACCCTTCTTGTACACAAAACCAATTTAACATATTAGTCCTAAGAAAATACATCATCCTTACCTTCCAATATGTGAAGTTGTCGTGAGACTCGTAGAAGGGTTGAATCGTGACATCTTCTCCATAGAGATCCATCTCTAGCCCGTGCTCCCCCGGGTGTTGATCCGTCGAAGAGCGACCTTGCTCTGATACCACTTGTTAGGATCCTTTGTACGAGGCTAGAGAGGGGGGTGTGAATAGCCGACCCTAATTTCTCGTTTTTCTTCCTACAATTCGTTAGCGTAGCGGAAAAACAAACAAGGAAACGAAAACAAGAAGATCAAACCTCAACGCGTCGATGTAACGAGGTTCGGAGATTAGGGCTCCTACTCCTCGGCGTGTCCGTAAGGTGGACGAGTCCAGTCAATCCGTCGGTGGATGAGTCCCCGGAGAACCGGCTAATACAATATACTCCTTGTGGGTGGAGAAACCTCGCCACAATATTCTTGCAACAGCAAGAAAGGAATACAACAAGAAATACAAGAAGACAAGAACAATGAATGTAAAAACACAGGTTTTCTTGCCTCCTCGCCGACTGGATTTCGTTGAAGCAGCAGCTCCTCAGAACACCTACAACAGCAGGATATCCCAGTCGAGAAGCTCACGCGAAGCTTGCAAAGAAGAGCTCAACAAAGCTCAAGCACCAGAACAGCAGCTCTGTAGCAGAAGAGAAGAGGAAGAAGTAGAGTGACGCACAGCAGATGCCCTCGATCCTTTATACCTGCGAAGAAGAAACAGTGAAGAAACTAGCCGTTGCGTTGCAACGGCTAGGACCCTGATCGTCCACGCATCGATCAGGAAGAGGTGATCGGTCCACGACATCGATCCCTTCCTTCCTTCTCGCGATGCTCTCTCGATCGGTCCACGCATCGATCAGATGGCCCGATGCGTGGACCGATCAGGTCGCCTTTTTTCTTCGACGGCCACCGATCGACAAGAATCAACAGAGCTTCGATATCCGATCGGTCACCGGACCGATCGAGAAAAGTGCATTGGATCGGTCGGTGACCGATCCGAGCTTGGTTTTGCCCAAACCAAGTCCCAAGACTTCAAACCAATATCCGGTCAACCTTGACCTATTGGTACTTCATCCCTAGCATCCGGTCACCCTTGACTGCTAGAACTCCTCGCCAAGTGTCCGGTCAATTCCTTTGACCTACTTGGACTTTCCTCAACACCAGATGTCCGATCATCCCTGATCCATCTGGATTTTCCCTTGCCTGGATTCACTCACCAGGACTTTCCACACTGCCTAACATCCCAGTTAGGACTTTCTCATTGCCTAACATCCCAGTTAGGACTTTTCCACTGCCTGGCTTCACTCACCAGGACTTTCCAACTGCCTAACATCCCAGTTAGGACTTTCCCACTGCCTGGCTTCACTCACCAGGACTTTCCAACTGCCTAACATCCCAGTTAGGACTTTCTCACTGCCCGGCTTCACTCACCAGGACTTTTCCCGTGCCAAGTCTCCATACTTGGACTTTTCGCGTGCCAAGCTCCCTGCTTGGACTTTTCCAGTGCCAAGTCTCCATACTTGGACTTTTCCAATGCCAAGCTCCCTGCTTGGACTTTTCGCGTGCCAAGCTCCCTGCTTGGACTTTTCCAGTGCCAAGTCTCCATACTTGGACTTTTCCAATGCCAAGCTCCCTGCTTGGACTTTTCGCGTGCCAAGCTCCCTGCTTGGACTTTTCCCGAATCAGGTCAACCAGGTCAACCTTGACCTAAGGTTGCACCTACAATCTCCCGAACACCTATTCTTGTCAAACATCAAGAATACAACTCTCTTCTCGTCAAACATCAAAACACAACTCGAGTCAGGTCAACTCGAGTCAGGTCAACCAAGTCAACCTTGACCTAAGGTTGCACCAACACATCCGCGCCGACGAGCACCGTCGTTAAAAATCGAGAGCCGCGCCGATCGGCTATAAACATCCGCGCCGACGAGCACCGTCGTTAAAAATCGAGAGCCGCGCCGATCGGCTATAAACATCCGCGCCGACGAGCACCGTCGTTAAAAATCGAGAGCCGTGCCGATCGGCTATAAACATCCGCGCCGACGAGCACCGTCGTTAAAAATCGCGCCGACGAGCACCGTCGTTAAAAATCGAGAGCCGCGCCGATCGGCTATAAACATCCGCGCCGACGAGCACCGTCGTTAAAAATCGAGAGTCACGCCGTTGAGCTCCGACGTTAAAAATCAAGTCGGTCCGGCGACTATAAATACCCCGAGCGGACGAACGAATATCAGAGTAAGATACATGCAGAGCGAGTAGGCCTCCCCGCTCGGACTTTATGCAATGGGCCAAGCCGACCGGACGCGTGAGGAGGAACGCTTAAGAGCATGACTGACTCTAAGCATCAACGTTAAGCAAACAGAAGAATATTATGGACAATGAGTAGGAAGACAAGCAAAGGGGCATCGTTTCATTAGAAGAAAAATTATGCCGAACGACACGTACAAAAATTTTACATCCGCCGAGCGGATGAAATACAGAAAGTACTTGAAGTAACCCGCATCACTCCGGATCCTCAAAATTGAAAAAGGCGTCCGGGATGTCGTCAATCATGGCCGCCAGTTCAGGAGGGGGAATGCTCAGGTCAGCAGGAAGGTGCCCCCCCTTCTTAAAGTACGCCGTGGTAACCTTGACCGCCTCGATGAAGGTTGAGGAGACGTTGCCACCGAACTTTTCGCCAAAGCGCTCCGAGCGGAGGTATTCCTGGCGCGCTACTGCTAGGCGACTCGGCTCTCCCTCCTTATATTTTTTGAGTGCCGCTCGAGAGGCAGTTAAGGTATCTTGGGCAGCCTTCAAGTCCACCTCGGCTTTTGTGCGTTCTGCTGAACGGATCTCCCGCTCAGCATTCAGCTCGGCCTCTAGCTTCTTAGACTGCTGATCTAGGGCCCGGACTTCGACTTTCATTTTATCCAGATCAGCAATCGCCCGCCTCTTCCGGCCACTGGCGCGCTTCACGTCCCCGTCCCGCTTCTTCACCAAGTCTTCGAGTCGGGCCACCTCTGCAGCCAGATCGGCAGCCTTCTTCTGTTCGGCCTCTAGAGCTTGTTTCTCCCGCTCGGCCGTGGGGCCTCCCGACACTTGGAGTTTTTCCAGGAGATCCTCCAACTCGGCTAGCCGATGGCTAGTGGTGATTTGCTCAGCCCAGCGCTGTAAAGGAAATAAGGAAGTCAGGAACCAAACCGTAGCATGGCACAGGAAGAAAAATGAATTTACCTGAGTGGCCTGCTGCATGTTGTTGTCGCCGAGCTGCTTGGGCGTCATGAGGGCCACTTGGATCTGCGCGTCCTCAAAAAGCTTGGCGAGCGGACCCGTCAAGGTTATTTCGTGAACGGGGCTCGAGGGCCGATCGGCGGACAGTAAATATTTCTCCGATGGGAATCGGAGGGTAGTCTTGATGGTCGGATGGCCGGACGGCGCTTCTTCAGTCGCGGCTGCCTGATGCGAGGACTCCCCTATGGTGGAAGTTTCGCCCAACCGACGTAAGCGGCGACGAGTCCGGGGAGGGGAGCCGGAGGGCTGTGCGGTAGGCGAAGCCACAGGGGTCCCGATCTGTGATGGCGTGCGAACAGGCGAAGTTACGCCGATCGGCGCCTGTGGTTCCGCCTCTTGGGTCGGCGGAAGGCTGGAGTCTCTTCGACGTTTTCGCCGAACCTCCAATGGGGGATCCCCGACCTGGGGGATGCCCAGCTCGGCGGGGGCCGAAGAAACAGGATCCGCCTCAACCTCCGTTGAAGCGGATGGGGCAGCTTCTGTTTCAGGGGCGGACTGCGCCCCCCCCCTCTCCTGCATCTGCCGGGCGGCTGGGGATGAGACCCCGCTCGGCGAGCTCTTTCTTGGTGGCCGCTTCAATTTCCACGGACTTCAACTTCAGATGATCAGTAGCCTTGGAGCGCCACATGACTTCAGCTGCAGTAAAAGAAATTAAAATCAATTAGACAAAAAAGACTAAGAGAGTAAAGAATCCTTACTCATGCGGAAGGGGAGATTTGCCCGAACGGGAGACAATCCGAAAATATACAACACCCCCTTGAGCAACAACTGGTCGATCTTGTATCGCTGACCGGACAACCAGTTCGCCGCATGAAGATAGGCTGGATTGCTTCTGAACTTGCCGAGCTCCGGCTGAGTCGGCACAGCGGTCTGCCATTTGGTTCGGAATGCTGGCCGCTCGGGAAGTCGGATATAGAAGAAAAACTCCTTCCAGTGTTTGTTGGAGGTCGGCATATTATCAAAAAATTTAAAGCCTATTCTACTTTGGAAAATAAAAGTGCCCGGCTCGGATTGTTTGGGGTAGAAGAAGAAGTGGAATATTTTGGGGTCAAGAGGGATACTGTGCAGCTTAAAGAGGACGACCACCCCGCTCAGCAGCCTAAAGGAATTCGGCACAAGTTGGCCGAGCAGGATGCGAAAATAGTTACAAACCTCTAAAATAAAGGGATGGGTAGGAAATCTAAGGCCACCCTGGAATTGGTCTAAAAAGAAACAGAATGTGCCGATCGGCGGGTCATGTGGGCGGTCGGTCGGGTCGGCTATTTGCTATAATTATTTCGTGGTTATCAGGAATCCCATACGTCCGAACAAGGCGCCGAGCGCCCTCCTCATCAAATCGGCTCTCCATGGTCAGGTACCAAGGGCCATGAACGCCAACAGCGGGTTCAGAGGAGCTTGCCATCTCGAAGGAGCAAAAAGACAGCGAGAAATCGAAGGAATGGGAACAGAGGAGGCAGAACAAGTTGGGAAGATCTAGTAAGTGAAGGAAGAAGACTCACTGGGAAGGAAACGGGCGGAAAGAATCACCGATGAGATGATCGCCGCCTAAAACCAGACACTAGATCGCCGAAGGCCGCAGCAACAGAACGAAACAGAAAAACAAAACGCGAGCAAGTGGCCGACCAAAAAAGTGGACGGAGGCTTTATACGGCCGAGCCCGGTCAGCCTCCGCCGTCTGATCTAGGTCACGAGAAACGAGGACGCCATCAGGCCGTCCATTTCAAACGGGGGCGTCCCATCGTAAGTGATGTCGCCGCCACACAATGGTCGACACGTGTCGCTCTGTCACCGGGTGCAATTAAGGCGCCCATACCGCGCATGCTTCGGCTTAATGAAGAAGATTTGCGTGATTTTCGAGAAGATTTAGACAAGCAAACATCCATGTTGAGGGACAAGACAATCAAAACGAAGAGCCGAGCGGCTGAATTTGGCAGAAGGGCCGAACGGCCCCAGGGATATTATAAGCTACGGAAAGGCGGTGACCGCCCGCTCGGACACATATAGTCCAGTCAGTCGGACTCACTGCCTCCTTCGACTAGACTTGAAGGGAAGGCAAGTGATCCGGCGGTAAGAATGGGGGACCCACTTCCTGAAGGGTCTCAGCTTGAGGACCGATGAAGGGCTGACTAAGCGGTTAATGGCCGCGCCGAGCAGCCGAGTAGGTCCGAGAGGAGCTAGAGATAACCCATCCATGGGCTTGGGTTTCCGACGCCAAGGCAGGATGATCGAAGGGCCGAGCGGGAGTCCGTTCGGCTGGGGCCAAAGGGCCGAGCGGGTTGTCCGTTCGGCCCAGATAAGGGCGAGGGTACAAAGGTGGCCGAGCGGCCTATGCGCTCGGCTCGGGATATGAGATATCAGCAGAAGCATGTCTGATGATTAGGCCGTACACAAGATCGCACGATGGAGGATTTTGCCGTCACATCATGGAAAGGTTGATACAGTAGCAGTATGGCCTCATGAACGTCTTCCTGACAGATCCATATCTGGGCATGGCCCTTCTGACAGACCCATACCTGGGCATGGTCAAAGGCAGGTGGTTGCTTTGATTGGCGCGCCCAGGCTTCTTCGAGAGGCCTATATAAGGCCTCCATTTCTTCACCGGAGGTATAAAAGAGTCTTCATCTTGAGGCCACCTTTTTTGTTATTCCTCGCCTGACTTGAGCGTCGGAGGGCCGTCGCCGGTAGAGTTGTCAGACGGGTCAACCCGTGGCGGGACGGGTCGGCTCATGGCGGGCTAACCATTTGGCGGGGCGGGGCGGGCCAACCCGCTAACTTGGCGGGTTGGGAAATTTCCAACCCAACCCATTCTAAGGCGGGTTGCGGGTTTGGCGGGCCAACCCGCGGGCCCATAAAAAATTTTTAAAAAAAATAAAAAATATTTTATATCTTCAACCTTTTACTTCGAAAAAGTTTTCTACAATTAAATGTATACATAAACATGTATTTTAAATAGAAATGAATACAAACGAGTACTTATGTTGGATGAAAAGTACTATTTTTATTTCAAAATTATAACAAAGAAAGATAATAAATTGACTTAAAACTTAGTTTACATGTGTTTTTCAACCCGCGGGCCGACCCAAGCCCGAGCGGGCCGACCCGCGCGGGTCGCGGGCCTAGGCGGGTCGGCCCACGACGGACTTGGGTTGATAAAATTCCAACCCAACCCGCTTAAATTATTTGACGGGGCGGGCCAACCCGACGGGCCCAACCCAAATTGACGGCTCTAGTCGCCGGGACACCCCTCCCGGCTCGATTTTGCTGCAGGTTCGCCGGAGCACTCAAGGATCCAGCAGGGAGCGCCACGTGCCCAGTGTCCGTTGACTCCTGGTTCGGACAGGATCAGATATGATTTCTGGTTTGTCCAAAGATTATTACAATTCATTGTAATGATATTGGTGCAGTAACAAACTCGAAGAAACCATAAGTCTATAAGGCAGATAAACACAATAGAGCGCAAGTACTACCCAATACGAGAAATTGTATAACGAGGAGAAGTTGTTGCCGCCTAGATTGCATCAGATGATAACCTAAGGTCCTTAAGGCAAGAGCTTTTTGAAAGGCATGGGAATCAGATGTATGACAGCAGATATGACAGCTTAGTCTTTTAGTATAAGTGGGAGATTGTTAGAATGTATACTAAAAGCCTAGCTTTTGGTATAAAACATTTATCTAGAAATAAGAATCACATTGGTCAAATGTCTACATTTGTGATAAATGTAGTTGTTCAATTAATTTATATTGTAGATAACATGGTGTGTGGTGTCACACACAGAAGATCATGTTATCAGTACCTTATAAATTATAAACAGTAGCTCACGACCATGATGGAAAGGAACAAACCATTGAAAGGTCGTAGTGTAATTAGGTGTTAGTTTATCTTAACTATATAATTACACTAGTACACTAAGAGTGTATTGAGTAGGACCATTAGAGGTCGTTTCTTTTATACTGACTTTATAAAGGAACAAAGACCTCAGTTATTATGGAAGTGTGTGCTCTTAATCTTAATATAATAACAAGCACATATATTTGATATTTATTTCTTTAATTTATCAATGGGTGAGATTTAGTTCGATGAATCAATAAGCCCGATAAATTGGGAAATGATATCACTTATAGTGTGTGTTGTTGATTATAGAAGAAAACTGTGTCCTAGTAATCTAGGTTGAGAATGTCCCCAAGAGAAGCTCATAAGGATTGTCATGTTAAACCCTGCAGGTGGACTTAGTCCGACATGACGATGAAGTTGAGTGGTACTACTCTTGGAGCTAGATATTAATTAAGTGAGTTGTCAGTAACTTACTTAATTAGTGGACATTCGACATCTTAAACACAGGGACACTAACACACTCATAATAAGAAGGAGCCCAAAATGTAATTTGGGATTAGTGCGGTAGTTCAATAATAGTTCTCTAGTGGAATGAATTATTATTGATAAAATTAAGTTGTGTGCTCGGGGCGAACACGGATGCTTAATTTTATCAATAATAACCAATTCCTCCTCTCGGTCCCTATCGTAGCCTCTAGTATATAGAGATTTATATCCACCGCATACCCACCTTTTTACCCATCCAATGGGGCCGGCCAAGCTAGCTTGGAACCCAAGCTAGGGCCGGCCAAGACCAAGTGGATGAGCCATGTAGGTGGCCGGCCAAAGCTTGGGTCCCAAGCTTAGGTGGCCGGCCACTAGAATATTAAAAAGGATTTTTATTAAAATTATTTCTTATGTGGATATTATGATTTTAAAAGAGAGTTTAAAAATTAAAAATTTCCTTTTATAGCTTTCTACAAAAGATTAAGAGAAGAGATTAATCTCTTTCCTTATTTGTAGTTTAAAAGGATGGTTTTAATTTTTTGGTAAAAATTTTCCTTATTTGTAAATCATCTACATGTTTAAAAGAGAGTTTAAAATTTGAAATCTTTCCTTATTTGTTGATTAAAGGAGGATTTTAAATTTTAAGAAAACTTTCCTTTTTAATCATGTTCATGATTTAAAAGATAGTTTAAAATTAAATATTCTCTTTTATAAGTTTCTACAAAAGATTAAGAAAAAATTTGATATCTTTCCTTATTTGTAGATTAAAAGTGATTTTAATTTATAGAGATAACTTTCTTTTTATCCACATGTTTAAAAGAAAGATTTTAATTTATTAAATTTCCTTTTTATAAACCAATCATGAAGGGATAAAAATTATTGGAGAAATTTTTATAAATTTCCGGAAGCAAATAAGGAAGTTTTAATTGGTGTTTAAAATTTTATTTGCTTGGAGATTTTATTTGTTATGGCCGGCCATTGTAATTTGAAAAGAGAAAATTGTTTTAATTAAATAAATTTTCCTTTTCAATGGCAAAAGAATTAAGGAAGTTTTTATTAAATTTTCCTTATTTGCCAAGACTAAGGATTATAAAAGAGGGGTAGAGGAGGCTTCAAGGCTAAGGACTCTATTCTATTTTTCTCCCTCTTTTCCTTGGTGTGGTGGTCGGCCCTTCCCTTTCTCTTCTCTCCTCTTGTTGTGGCCGAAATCTATCATCTCTTGGAGCTTGGAGGATGTGGCCGGATCAAGGAAGGAGAAGAAGGAGAGAAAGCTTGCATCCCTTGGAGCTTGGTTGGTGGAAAATTCTTCATCCTTTGGAAGTTCTTGTGCTTGGTCGAAACTTGAAGGAAGAAGGAAGAAGGTGCCTAGGTGGTTCTCATCTTGGAAGATCGTTGCGCACACAACGTCCGAGGTTAGAAGAGGAATACGGTAGAAGATCAAGAGGTCTTTCTAAAATGTATAACTATTAATTTTTCTTTCCGCATCATACTAGTTATTTTTGGAAATAATACTAAATACAAGAGGCATACGATTCTAGTGTTTCGAATTTGTTTTCGATATAGTATTCTTTTGTTTTTCTTTTCCTTGTGATTTGATTGTTTTTTTCGGTTGACCTAAAGTTATTTTAGGAAATTAAATATTAGCTTTCCTTAAAAGGTTTTGTCTAGTCGGTGGTGGTTGTTCTCATATCCAAGAAGGTCATGTGCCTCACCACGTCAGTACTGGGAATCAATTTTGGAAATTAATAGAGAGAAGGGTTAGTTTAATTAAGAGATGTGCTTTTATAATTGATGCATAGAGAGTAAGGGTAAGGTTCAATGTGGATCTTGAGATTTATCGCATTGTCTTTTGTAATATTTAGTTCATTATTTTTGCATTTTAATGTACATTGAATTTGATGAGACATTGTGTTATGGTAAGAGCTATAAGATGTGATTCTTATTAGCTAATAATTGGTTAGTATTTAGTAAAGAAGTGTTATTATTGGGTTGTTCCTTTCAAGTATTAATGAATATTCAATTTAGATATTTGAGTATCTATTCTGTGACAATTATTTGTAGTTCTTCTGTTTAAGAAATTGAAAAAAAATATAGAGAGTATATTTTGTTGTTTATGTAATCTTGCAGATAATGTACTGTTAGACTTGTGAAATTTTCATTAATTGTTTTTTTTTTAATTTAACTTAATATTCCAGACCTGTAGGGCAGTCTTGACTCGTGTTACATGTTGGTTTTTTAATGAAAAGATTAATTATAAGTTTTGCAAACAAACAATTTAGGGGAGAAATTTTGTATGTGTCCTTTGAATCATCAAGTTACGGGATGCAAGGTCTAGAGCATCATTCAATCCTGAAGTTTATCTCAACCCAAGATCAACTCGTGAGTTTTAATCTGTTAGTTACTTTGTTTACATCTCCAAATATAAACCTATAAAAATTAGAGAGTCAATTAAATTAAAATGTTAAAGCAAAACATTATAAAAGTATAGCAATTATCTTGACTAATAATTGTTTTTTCCTAATCCCACAGACCTAATAAGGTTGTGCGATAGATAAGAGTATTGATTGTTACAATATTCTAATAAGGTTAGTCCTTAATTTTCCAAATCTAGATTACTTATTGCTAACTAGGAAATCCAATATTGAACCTAATTTCCCGACATGTCCATAAATACCTCTAAATGAACCATTAGGAGTTGAATTAGATTGGCACGATAGAATGAAACAGACACAAATACACTATAAATTCATTTGAGCTTCTCAGTTGATGCAAGTAAAATTATGTCAGAAGGTGGCTAGATGGGGATATGACTATTGCATTAACTGGATGTAGACTACACTCCGCTCTGTAAAACAAGAAATGTCAGTGTCAAGTCAGGGAAAGGATCCCCGGCGTTGGTCCTCCGACGCTCAAGTCAGTCACCGAAATTGTAGAAGCAGGCGGAACAACAGTGAAAGCAAGCATGAATCGTGAATAATGCATGCGCGTACCTCCGCCGATGCATAGACCCCCTTTATATAGTGCCCTGGTGGACGACCTGCACACTCCTCAAGACATGGGTACGTTCTTCAATTCGTCTTATGAAATGACCTGTCGAGAAAGTGCATCTGACACCATACCTTAACAATGCATGCATATCCCTCACAAGACAGTAGAAGCTTCCGCCGTACGATCCGCCCTTGGTAATGCCTCGTGTCAGCGGCACTATCTCCCAAAAGGATATTGAGAGATACGACAATGATCTCGTTGCTCGACCGAGCGGGGTAGCCACTCAGCTGGGACTACTCCGCTTGGTCAGCCTCGGCTGTGCTTCTTTCCGGTGACCAGGTATAGTAGGTTGCGTCCTTCCGATCGGATAAGTGCTACGCTCTTAACGTCCGGTGATCTTACCATATTGTTCTGAGTTGGACGGTGGTCGGCTCGGACAAGCTTCCTGCCGATCGGACATTACCTGCACCTACCGACCATTGTTGTCGACCTCCGCTCGGCCACCATAGGTGAGCCCTTTGACACAATGACGTTGACCACCTTGATTTTGATCTCCACTTTGATAGTTGACCTCCACCTTGGCAATTGACCCGTACTGGACGGGTCTCCCTTTATCACTGCATCAGTTGTATTGTGACATTTACCAATGCCTAACAATATTGATAATAGTCAATTGTTGAAACAATAAGTTTCAGTCATGCCAACTGATACCAATTGGCACTTTGAGACAATGATGGGATACGTATTTCATTGATCATTATATTTTTCATTTTACAAGTTGAGCATGAATTTTGGTGAATCATTAGTGGACATCAAATGTGGTTATTATGCTAGTTGTGCACACAAAAGCTTAACCGCTTTGACAAATTTTTCAAAAAAACAATTACCCCCAAAATAAACTGAAGATTAAGCGGAAGATTTGATACTGTCATTATGTTTAACTTATACATAATATAGACCATCAAGTTTTTAATCAGACTTAAGAGCAATAATACTGAGCCTCAGATGTTCAAGCACTACGGGTTAGTGAGGCACGTCAAGAGATAATAAACATAACCAAGCACTATATAAAGAACTAAGTAGGTATGATCATGGTAATGAAAGAAAATGCAAATTTGATGTTTGGGAAATTAAAACAGATTGGAATATCACTTACAAGCCATTTATCGCGGGCATAAAGAACTGTGTTTAGCATGTTCTGAAACAACAGAAAATAGAACATCAAACAAATGTATTGTTGTCCATTTTTTCCTTGCTGCACAATGAATGTTCCGGTCAATTATTTTGCATTATTTAAAGTTTAAAGGTAGAGAAACCTGTGGACAGATGAGAAGGACTCCTTGTTTGTAACATTTGCTAGAGTATATGCCTTGATCTTGCACCGTTGCCAATGGTTTCAAGAAATCTCCATTTGTAATATTTGGGAGTGCTAAGTGACATAATAGTACCAGAAGAGGAGATAAATACCATTGCCTTAAATACTAGCAGCTCGAGCATTGCTACAAATTCAGGATCACCAGTATCCTTGTGCAGGAGAACATAAATCAATCACCGGCACGCTCATTGCAACAAGCCCATTCAAAATTATTCTGCAGTTTCCAACCGAAAGCCGAAACAAATACACATAAACTGCTTCATCATGCTGGGAGACGCCATTAGAACTGGATGTGGAATCTCATGATAAAACTCCTTTCGCGATTACAACTCATGAACAATTAGTCCACTAATAAATGCAGGAACAACAACAACTTTAGTTGGCTTCAGATTATTAATCGGGGTTCGAATTTAATTGGATGGAGGTTTGATTCAATTTTGACGACTGAATGAAATTTTGGCCATGTAGCGTTAAAGATTAATTCTCAAGTCAAATAGAGAGAAGGCTTAGTTCAATTAATGGCTAAATCCGAGTAAGGATAAGGTTCAATGTGGATCTTGATATTTATTGCATTCTCTTTTTTATATATCATTGAATTTATTGAATTTTATGAAACATTGTGTTATGGTAAGAGCTAAAGGAGGCGCTTCTTATTAGCCAATAATAGTTACTCTTTAGTAAAGAAGGATTGTTCCTTTCAAGTATTAATGAATATTCAATTTAGATATTTGAGTTACTATTTGTAATTTTTTTAATTATTTATGTTCTTCTGTTTAAGAAATGAAAAAGAAAATATATTTTGTTGTTTATGTAATTTTGCAGATAATAAACCGCTGGCAGTCTTGAGTCCTAAGTCTTAACACGTATTACATTTTTTAATAAAAATATTATTTATAAATTTTGTGAACAAACAGTTTGAGGAAAAAATTCCATATGTGTTCTTTGAATTAGTATATTCTTTGAATTATCAAGTTACAGGACGCAAGTACCAGAGCATCATTTTATCCTGAAGTTTGTGTCAGCCCTAGATCAACTCGTGAGTTTTAATCTGATACTTTGTTTACATCTCCAAATATAAGCCTATAAAAATTAGAGAGTCAATTAAATAAAATTTTTAAAGAAAAATGTTATAAAAGAATAGCAAGCATCTTGTAGTAGTTGTTTTTTTCCTAATACCACAATGAATGTTGTGCAACAGGTAAAGAGTATTGATTCTTACAGCATTCTAATAAGGTCGGTCCATAATTTTCCAAAGCCAAATTAGATAATGCAACTCGGAAATCCAATAAGTAGAGGAACGAATCATTTGTTGTTGTTTCGTGTGCCAAACAAAACATTGTAGTCTAAAGTGCTATGTCAGTAGGAACTAACTAACTTGGTTCATGGAAGGACACGCGAAGAAAAAGGAGGATACTTAAAAATTCCAGTCAGAAAGTCTATACTTGTGATTACTCTCTGTATATACTGTGTTGTGCAGCATGTTTGATCCAGTGACATGGAGGTCCAGAAAACCTTTCAAGATGCTCTAAGAACAGTTCTACATATCTAGAACTAGTTAGGGAATAACTGCCATTTTCCCATTACTCGATAGCTCATTTCATATATATGATATGATTTCCAACTATTTGTGGACCTAATTCATTCCAGAGAAGGTAATTCAGAAAATGACTTAATGCATATACATGTTTTGCCCCTGCTCTAGCACAAAACAGAGATAAAATTCCTGTTCCTGCACCCACATCGAGGACAACCTTGTTCTTGAATAGAGAAACGTATTCTGATAAATAACATTCTGATATGTTTTTGTCCTAACAACATCCTTTAACATTTCCTTCCGGACAAAGGAAGTTAAGGGAATCCAATGCATCAAAAAAAAAACAAAGATAAATGATTTCAAAAGAGAATAAAAGAAAGCAAAAGTAAATAACAACAGACAATCAAAAGCGATGAAAATCCTACTATTAACAATGATGCCCAGAAATTTAAGCTTATAACAATGGACTAAGTATACTTCTATGACGCAGACCAAGAAGCTCAGGTCAGACAGATGCATCCCTTACAACATTTAGTTTAGACTAATAAATATCCTAAAGAAATAACATAATTTTTTTTTGTCAACAATAATGCTTAAATTTGCATAAACAATAAAAAAAAAAACATTCGAGTGCTTCTGAGTAATCTACTTAACATAGGAGACAAGTTAAACAAAATAGTTCACTAAAATATTTGGCAAATCAGGAAAAGGCATAGGTAGATCAAAACTTATTGGCTCTATCCTATACATTTAATCTTACGTTCCTCAAATGTGCCACATCCCTTGACTGTTTGTCATGTCTAATAAGGTCTATTATTAGCTTGAAATAACCCTTCTATGCATGATAAGATCGTTATGATCTCCAAACCAATCAAATAATATTCAGCCACTAGCTACTATAACTTGATGTCTATTGTTAGAAAAAAAAATGAGGAAAAAAGATGCAGAGAATCATAACAAGAGAAAGAAGATACTATTGAGTATTATTGTCTCTCTTTTATTTTATCTCCAAGTGATTACTAAACACAAAGGATCATAAACAAACAAAGAAACTGTTTGCCTGCGTAAATATAAGTTGAATTTCAAAAAATCAATAATATTAAGAATTTCACTTAATAGTAACATTACACCACCACATACACAAGATGGCAACCAGTAGTAGCTCATGAATCAGAAATGAATAACTTACTTCATGGATACCTGCAAATAGAAAGACAAAATAAGGAGTCAGTTCCTGTAGTAACTTGTTAGACAAAAAAAAACACCTAGAATGTATTTGTTCTGGCTTCCCCGATAATAATTCAAATGATCTTTTGATACAACGTCAAGGTTATACAGTAGGTTTAGTTATTTTTAAAAATATGTGATAGATTCGTAAAAGTTATAAAGTATATAAAAAACATAGCAATTAACCCATAATAAAAACAAATAAGGGGAAAAAAACTCTTTTTTTCAGCATTGAGTCGTAGTCCGGCGCTGGTGTTGTCCGCGCCGATCAACGGCGAGTCGTCGAGGTTGGAGCTCTCGGCATTCTCCTCCATCTCCTCGCCGTCCACCCCCATTCTGTCTCCCACGACGCAGGCGGTGCCCAGGGCGAGCCCATGGCTCTTCTGGCCGTCAGCTTCAGCTTTGGTGCCGCCGCTTTTTCGCCGTCCCATGGAAGTGAAGAGAGAGAGAGAGAGAGAGAGAAACTCCTCGGCGGCCGGGTTCAATTTGGAAAGCAAGTGGGTATAGGGTTTGGTCCTTCGACCGGGTCAACGGATACTTAACCCGGCCCGGCCCGGGTCCGGATCCAAACCTTATTTATTACACTGAAAGCGGCACTCCGACCAGACGACGACACAACGATCGGAAATTCGGAATGGCGACGACGACGGGCGGAACGGCGACGGCGATTCCCATCGGCTATCGCTTTCTTCCGACAGATAAAGAGCTCATTGTCGACTATCTGGCTAATAGAGTAGCTGGAAAGCTAGTGCCGTCAACGGCGGTCGTCGAAGCCGACGTCTACGGCACCGAACCGTGGAATCTTTTGAGGAATGGCGACCAAGAAGGCTACTTTTTCGCCATGAGAAAGCGCAAGAACGCTGTCGGAACGAGGGTGGATCGAAGGGCTGGAACAGGGACTTGGACCCTGTACAGCAAGAAAGAAGAATCTGTGACCACGCTAGATGCCGAAGGACGGGAGATCGCCGTGGGTTGCAAGAGCAGTTTGTCTTTCAACGACGGCAAGAGCAAAAATTCAGGTTGGATCATGCACGAATACGAACTTCTCTCCGTCGCCGGCGTCTTCCAGACCCAAGTACTCTGCCATATCAAGAACCGGGCGGGCAAGATGAAGAAGCGATCGGCTGCTGACATTCCGACGACGCGACCGCATGAGTCCGCTCTGTCTCCTGAATGCACTGCTGAGACGCCGCCCAAGAGATCGTACGAGGCCGATAACTTTCCGTCAGCTCTGTTTCCTGAATGCACCGCACAGCCGCCGCCCAAGAGATCGCTGCCGCATGAGGCCGCTCTGTTTTCTGAATGCACCGCACAGCCACCGGCGAAGAGGGTGTGTAATCGGCAGCTGCCAATGTTTCTTGAACAGTCTCCTGAACCGTCTCCTTCTTCTTGCGATGATGACCAGGCGTTCTGCGCCCAGCTTCTTGCCTCGTTGGTTCAGCTCGAGGATGAGAATGAAGGCAGTAACTTTCTCTCTCCATGGATGCAGCTGTCTCCTTCTTCGTGTGATGAAAACCAGGCGTTCTGCACCCAGCATTTTCTTGCCCCGTTGGTTCAGCTTGATGAAGAAAATGAATGCAGTTACTTACTCTCTCCTTGGCCGCAGCTTAGACAATCAAGTGATGCTTTGGGTAGCGAGGACCTGGATCAAATTTGGTTGGGCGATGAATTTGATCTCTGATGATGCATCTGATATGCATTAGCTAAAAAAAATCTCATTTTTTTATTATTTTTTTATGATTGTGTATTGGGATTCAAGGATTGATGTGCATCTGATGTGTATTACAGTATTAGCTTAAAAAAAACTCTTTTTTTTTTAATTTTTTTTAATGATTGTGTATTGGGATTCAGATGGATGTATTAAATTTTCATATTTTGCATTTAAAATTACAAAATACATAATTCTGAAAAGTAGTTGCAATGCTAAAAGTAGCAATTCAGAGACTAACTCTACCTGAGTGTATACCCATTCAGCAGTTTTGCGCAACCAAAGACCACATATATTCCAGTTAAGTTGGTACGTGAGCAAGATAACACTTCTTATCAAGGAGTATATGGACACAATAGCACCTAAGAATTACAAGCAATGAACTCTATATACATTAACCATTGCCATGCTGAAATGTTGAAACCCAAAGTTAACCCAGAATAACTCCAAAAATATTAGGAAATTTTTGCAAGAGTCTAGATCTTCAATATTACCAATTCTAGTACAGAACGATTCTTGATCAGTGAGGAGTGTAAGACATTAATGTTTCCAACTAGCACTATACTGGAACTAGGAAAGCAAGGCATGATCATGGCATGCATATAATAAACAAACGTCAAAGGCAACCATAAAAACCTGACAGATGAA
The DNA here is from genome assembly GCF_018446385.1 of Zingiber officinale. Classification (NCBI taxonomy): domain Eukaryota; kingdom Viridiplantae; phylum Streptophyta; class Magnoliopsida; order Zingiberales; family Zingiberaceae; genus Zingiber; species Zingiber officinale. Next base: position 147,573 of record NW_024589822.1, read on the forward strand.
GCAAAGAACACAGTTAAAATTCTCTCTCTAATAGAAATAAATAAAGAACAGATTTCAAACATGAGCAAGGGCCACTTCTTCAGTCTCAAAGCAAAGAACACAGTTAAAATTGTGAATCAGGTGCCTCTTGTTACTCCAAATAAATTGAAAACTTACCAGATCGATTCATCACATTAAAGTACATTGGAATTGGCAAAGCATTTACAAAGTCACTGAATTACTCTGAAACTGATGACACCGTTATAGTACTAGACCAAATTCCAACTTCACTTCACATCTCCAACTTGAAATTCAGCATAAACAATAGAAAGAAAAAATCAAAAGCAGGCTGATCGTGTAGTTCAACAAATGAAAAAAGATCTTTGTTTAGACTCCATTCAAACTCAAAAGACTGCTAAGCTCGTTGATCAAACAACGTGTAGAGTTGTGTAGTGAAACAAAGGCAGAGGTAAAATCGACAATGACTCATTGCGTTATCATTGCGTTATCGTGCAAGATGAAAAAGACGCAATCTTTCTAGCAAAACGATCGTGTTCTTTTTATATCGAATTCATCCCCCTCCACTACAATACAAAATCAAGTTAACCAAAGAAAAGAAAATTATAAACAAACTCCAAGAATAAGGAACAGGAAGTTCTGTAGGACGCGAGGGGAGATCATACCACGAGGCCAGTGGCGGTGACCCCGACAAATCCGAAGAGAGCGACGCGCCGAGCCCTAGTCGCGCGCTCCCTCCCCTTCCACTGCTCGTCGTTGCCCTTCTCATCCCGAGAACCCATCTCTCCTTTAATCGCTTATCCAGAATCCGAACCAAGATCAGAAAACCCAGATCGAGCGCATTCTCCGATCGAAGAAGAAGAAGAAGAAGAAGGAGGAGGAGAACGAAAAAGGGAGGAAGAATAAAAGCGGCCCGAGGGTTCCTCTGCAAATGTGGACTCCGTTAAAATTATGGTGAAGAGCAAGGGCTTTTACGCAAATACAGGAAACGGATCGGGTCGGCGAATCGAGATCCGTATTTTGATTCTATTTTCTTTAAAAATGACGAAGCGTATCTGATTCGGATCGAACCCGAACGGATCCATTAGTTCGTTAGGTGGAATTTAATTGTATTAGATTAAATTTAAAACGTGATTGAAAATTCATCCCATTAAATAAATTTGAATAATTCATTTCGCGTATATCAGATTTCTCCACGATTTATTTTGGTTTAGGTATTATTATCTCAATAAATCTTAAGTTTAAGTTTAAATAAGCATTTTGATTTGAGAAATTAAATTATTTAGAGGAAAACGCATTTATTTAGCTTGCACCTAAACATATTATTTTTAAAAAAGCCCTAACAAGCAGCCCAATTTGAGTCTGCGGCTCAAGGTTCTGAGGGTTTTTTATATATATTAAAGTTTTAAATTATTTATAAAAATCTAAAAATTAATTAAAAAAATCAAAAGCTATAACATTCTAAATATTATTTCATTAAGGCCATTATCTTTATCTACTTGGCCACGCTTGCTTAGATCTTGTCGGGATCCGACGACCATATGGTATTTGGTGGCCCAACATTATCCATCTGACCACACGTGTCATTTTTTTAACGGCTGCAATTCTTCCATCGCTGGCGCAAGCACTGTCGGAACAAGAAACCCAAGTGATAGAGTGAAAAACATCACCAACAATTGGCATTGATCGCCAATGCTGAGCTAAACTCGAGTTTGGTCTTTCCATCCTTCCGTGTGACCGGATTAACGGATAATTGGTTACGGTTCGATCCGGATCCAGAATCCGAACCATATTTATATGTAAAAATTTACACTGAAAGCGGCAATGACTCCGTCTCGATGACAACATAATGATCAGAATACTGACGATGACGCGAGGTGGTAGAATGGTCACTGTGGTGCCGATAGGCTACCGCTTCTTCCCACGGATGAAGAGCTCATTCTCGACTTTATGGCCAATAAAGTGGTAGGAAAGCCAGTCCCGTCCACGACGGTCATCGAAGTCAGCATCTACGGCACCGAACTATGGAATCTTTTGAGGAACGACAACGTCACGTAGCACAGACGGTGGGCGCATGATATCTCTGGCGTAATGATCATAGGTCGATTTTCAGGAACTGACGGCCTGAAATTTATTCCACCATATATCTATGGTTTGTGCACCTGCATATATCTCCCTTTATATCCGTGGGACCGATGTTAGGGAGGTCGCTATGGTAGCGATTTTTTTTTTTTTAAGAAACGACAACCAAGAAACCTACTTTTAAAGAATTATGAGAAGATTGGCTTCTATCTATCCAAATGGAATAAATGATATACATTTCTTGATTAGATTTGAGTTGAAGGTATTATGTTTGACCTATAGTTAACATGGAAACACATGTTTATTTACGCAAGTTCCTGGAGTTTTCTTCTAAATCGGTGAAACTTTCCATTGTGCCTTCCTAACTAAGATTTTTAGATCAGTTCCATCATAGAACAATAATTTGACCTTCGGATGTAATCAGTTCACTGACTTTGCTAAATAAGAAGGTGAAGGATTATTTTATGGAGACTGACCTATTGTTGTGAGTACAAGGATCTCAAATTGTTTCAACCAACTTCAGTGGTCTATTTTTGCTTCATAAAAGATAGATTTGCTATCTTAGCAGTCTCTTAGTGCCGGCTCTACGAATATGAAAGGAGGAAAATATAAATATATAGACTATAAATGTATGGTAGGATAAACTCTAAGTCATCAATTCCTGAGAAATGTTCCACTTGTTTGGCAACAACATCCTTTCTACCTCTTTCTCAAAACATCTACATTTGCCTCTTAAAGGATGTTGTAGATCTGGAGCACGGTGATGGAGGCAATGCTGTCTAATCTGTTTCTAGTTTCCTGTCATTACCATAGTTCTGTGACTAGTTAATTAAACTCATTCTTTTCTTTTAAACGAATGGTAAGTTCTAAGTGCCTTTATTGTTGGTATTTGACCTATCAGAAGAAAATATTCGGACTCAAATTATGTTTTCCTTATAATAGTTTGTTGGGCGGAATAATATGTTGTCGGAGATTTTGAGACTTTAACTGAATTTAAATATACAAATTTAAATTTAACTTATTTGTTGAAATGACTTAAGTTGATAATCTCAGGCTATCGGTAGGGACTGGTGTCTGCCAAGTGTCGAACGCAGGTTTCACAATGGGCGAGTGAACTACGGCCGGCCGAGCAAAGAGGTTGAGCGAGCAAGTCGGGCGACTGAGTGAACATGCGGTCATACGAGCGAAGAAGCCAAGTGGTCGGTCGAGCAGAGCAACAATGCGATCGAACAAGTGTGCGGCTGGCCGGACTTGAGGCCGGGCACGAGGCCGACCGGGCCAAGAATACATGTAAAAAAATATCATTCAATTAATTTCTTAGGGATTTAGTGTCTTTGAAAATGTTTATGTTAACAATAAAATTGTTATCGAGTGGAGAAGTAATTTTAGAAGGCAACTTATAGTCTATTTGGGAGGAGGTGAGGGAAGGGGAAGGAAGGGAAAATAATGGGAAGGGAAATTTTGAACCTTGTTTGGGAAGAAGTGAGGAAAGGGAAGGAAAGGTAAGGAAGGGTAAGCTTTAACCTTTGTTACCCATGAAAAGAGTGATTTTCTTACACCCCGAATTGGGGTGTAAGGAAGGGGAAGGGAAAACAAAAAAAAATTCATTCTAATTTTATCCCTCTTCTTAATAGTTTAAGAAATGTTCAAATTTCTAATTTTTTTATATCGTCGGAGTCCAATTTCCTCGCCTTCTTCACAGCTCGCTTGCTACCAGATCATTAGAGGAGATCTGACACGTCTTCTAACTGAATTGAAAGGAAAAACTATTTTTATCGTCAAAATTTTAAGAAGATATCTACTATTTTTTAATTTTTGCATCAAAATTTAATAAGTTTTTAAAAAATAAGAATTCTCGTTGTTATCTTTCAAATTTTTTTATTTAATATTTTTAAAATTATTATTTTCATTATTTTTCATTTAATTACTTGATTATCGATAATTCATTATTTTATTATGAATAGTATAAAAAGATTATTTTTTATTAAAAAATAACTAATTTAAATGATAATATAAAAAAATTAATTTTATTATTAAAAAGATCTAATTTATATTTATAAAAAAATATTAATATTATGAAAAATGTCTAATTTAAAAAGTGAGGATATTTTTATAACTTTATCTATTTAACCTTCATTCCCCTTCCTTTCCTCCCAAACAAAGTAACACATGTTACGTTAATGAACCTTTCTTTCCTCCCAAATAAGGAGAAGTTAAATACTTTACTTCGCCTCACTTCCCCTTCATTCCCCTCCCTTCCCCTTACGTTAATGAACCTTCCCTCACTCCATCCAAACAGAGGGTTACATGCGGATGGCCATATACAGTAGGAGCAATATGTTGATACAATCGACCTAGGATTAAATAGGTGATCTTTGTTTTTGATGTGTGTGTCAAAGGGTTTAAGTTAGATTTTACATTGGTTCTAATATGTACTTAAGTTGTGCAGGACTTGGTAGACTGCACAAGCTTGGAAAGTTTCATGGCTCATGTTCATCCGATGGATTACGGACAAAAAGCAGACGGAGTGAAGGGAAGTGAATCTCTAGGCAATGTGAAGGATGACACGAAGATTAGCTGCAGGCTTGAGTGCATCTGAGGGACAAAGGCTGAGGAGAAAGACTTCAAGAGTAACTCCAGACACCAGTCGACTGATTCAGTCGACTGGGAGAGAACAGAGACATTCTGTTCGCTCGGTCCACAGTCACCAGTCGACTGATGAAATATGCAGTCGACTGGTATAATGTCGTTGGGATGATGACACACAGGATCTCCACGGATTTGATTGAAACAGTAGCCGTTGTGTGATACCAGTCGACTGCATGTTTTAGCAGTCGACTGATGTCACGAATTCCAGCATACTGTATATAAAGTTGAGAGCTTGGAAAGAAAAACTTAACTGTTTGAAATTACTGTTTAAGCTTTCCAAGGGATCTTCTAGTCTTACTACTCTTATTCTCTCCTCCCTAAGCTCATCAAAATCTTGTAAAAGGAGGAGATCATCTTGTAAAGGTTTCTCCACCATCACTCTTGGATTGAAAAGGAGAAGATTTTAGTGGAGCTTGCTTGGGTGTGTGTGTGCCTTGGATTAGTCATATCAAGGAGGTGGAGACCAAGTAAATCGAAGAGTTAGCCGTGTTCTCTTATTGTTTTTCATTTTCGTTTCTTTTTGTGCTTCCGCTAACAAATTGTAGGTGAAAAATCAAGAAAGACTATTCACCCCCCCTCTAGCCATACTCAAGGTTCTATCAAGGTAGACATTTGGTTACTAGTCGAAATTTGACCCATAGATCTCATGATGGTAACATCATCATGCGCTAGCCAACTGTCCATTCCAAGAAGACAAATCATTTTTACACACGAAATTATGAGAAGTAGCCCGACATGAATGGTGTAGTCACTTCGACGAATTAATGAATAATTTTTTTAATGGACAGTTGATCTAAGAACATAGGGTCATAATCTATTGCAAATTCTTTTCAATTTATTTTAGTGGCTGATGAAATTTTTTTATAAGATCGGATTAGTTACTTTTCGGATTAATCAATGTAAATGACATACATGTTCCAGTAAAGTAAAAAAAAACTTACAAGCATATTAAACGCGTAAAGCTCAACCTGGAACTGAACTCAAATATTTTTTTTATCAAGATATTCAAATTTTACAATTCGATTAATCTTGAGGTCTAGTCCTTATATGTTGTCCATAAGTAAATTTAAGATGCGTGATGATCTGTAATAAAAATTAGATTGTCACAAGTACGCTTTGTATAAGAATCGAATCTTAATTGTCTAGGAGAAATGTCAAATTTTTTATCATCCTACTATGCCTAGGAAGCAAACGATGATTGACCCATTCGTAGTGTCCTCGTCAATTCATCTCTAAACCAGGAGAAGATAAATCACAGATAACTATTAATAAAGATGACAAGGTATGAGGGAAGACATGATTGGACACGTCGAATTTTGACCTAAAACCTTATATGATAATATTTCATGACTTAATCATCGCATCATCCCGTGGGATACCGTACCATACCAAGCTTCTTCGGGTGATGAAATGATTGACTGAGGAATGAAGGTAGAATGCTTAATTAAGGACAATAAAAAAGGCGATAATAATAAAGTGCTCTTGATGAGGAAAGGGCTATAACTCAAACGCCTTTAATTGCAAGGAACATTGGGTGGGAGATAAGTAAACAGGAAGAAGTCTGCTTTAAAACAAGTTGTGATGGAAGGCTACATAGGATAAGAGAATAGTGGTAAACTTTAGGTTTTGAAAAGTTTATATTCAATTAGTAACCATCGTGATACAGTGAATAAGGTGGGTCCTTAAGTCAGATCAAAGTCTAAGAGGTCAGCTGACATGATGATTACAGTTAAGGAGGGATTAGCACTCGGTCTAGCGCAGTCGATCATCTAGGCCAAGAGATTATCCGACTGAATCCTTAGGTTGATCGGACCCTGAATCACTCAGTATTGATGAAACTCTAAAGTCAAGTCAGTACCATCCAAAGCCAAATCCTCTTCATCACTCAGGGATAACATGGTTAGCTATTTCGAACAAGTAATCTAGCCAATTAGACTTATAGTTCGACTGGACAAACTGGACACTTGTTCCGACCGGAGTGGCTGAACGAAAGACGAGTCCTGACAACATTTCTCAAATTTGACATGATTGCTCTTGCAAGCTATAGCGGATCGGACTATAGAAGGTGTTGGTCCGAAGAGGCCAGATAGAGAGGGGTGAATAGCCTACAATTAGAGTTAAACAAATATCTCTCGAACAGAGTAAGGATGCAATATTAATTTAAACAAAATACTAACATAGAGAATAACAATTTTAAAACAAATAAATAAGAAGGCTACGATTTTACTTGGTTACAACATAGGTGGTTGTTAATTTAAGGCAGATGAAAGCACTAGAAAAATCTCTTTTGCTGAAGGCGGTGAAACCTCTTACACTCTTTGATAACTCAGAAAGATACTAGAAATGAATACAAAATTTGTTGATTATTTCCTAGCTCTATAGGCTTTTTATAGCCTTTGGTAAAATGTTACCGTTGGTTGGAGATGCCTCCAAGAGGGTCCAAGATGCCTTTAATGAGGATAGAATTTTATCCAAACTCCAACGGTTGTACAATGGTCATTCGTCAAATCGTGAGGCACCCTCGTGCCTCAGCATGCTTGAGGCGCCTTCCTTGGAGGTGCCTCAAGGGTTGGAGGTGCCTCCAAGGGAGACGCTAGGGCGCCTCCGACCCTTATGGAGGCGCCTCCACCAAGAGGGCCTCTCAGTCATCTCCTTTGCTTTTTCATGTGGGTGATGTTTCGGTCAATCGGAGTTGAGCTCACCTGAACTCAACTCCGATCTTCTTGTCCCTTGGATATGTCGTGCGCCTCCTTTTCATCTGCAGGTATACTCTTTTGTAGCTTCTCGTCCCTAGGATGCATCGAGCCCGCCGACTCGATTCCCGTGCCATCTTTCTCGTTCGCTGCATCTTCCGCTTGACTTTTTTTTCCCTAAGTTCCTGCATATTTAGACATAAGAATCAAACACAACAGGATCTAACTTGACTTGGTTGACCCCATCAAAATTTACCCGGAACACTTATAGGAGAGACTCGATCGGTTTACTAATTAAGCATATTAAGGTCCTCTCAATCCAACGATCTCACATTCCTTTTTGGTATTTGTGTCATGAATGATATAGCATATTCCATATGTAAGCTGTACACTAGGAGCTTCTACTCTTTCAAATGTAGAAATTGTGGGTCTATTTTGGAAAAGGTATTAAAACATCTTTATGTTTTGTCTTTTTTTGGAAATGATGTGAGATTTGTAGACAGACAAACAGTAACACTATAAAATGGGGGTCTCCATCTATAAGCACAGGTACACGAGGCACGCGATGCAGTGTGACTTTACTCATCCATAACCACTGTTCATTCTACTATTTATCATCTCTATTTAGATCACTAACTTGAGCGTCGGATTGCTGTGTGACATTACTCATCCATAACCACTGTTCATTCTACTATTTATCATCTCCATTTGGATCACTAACTTGAGCGTCGGATTGCTTGCGCGAGGAACCCTTCCCTGGCCCGGTTACTGACGTTACTTTTGACACGCAAAACCATTTGGGGTTATTTTTTTTTTCAGTTAGGAGTCTTTGCCGAGTCAACATCAGATTCATCTGCCCAATGCACTATCTTTCCTGTTTTCAAATAGGATCATATCTAATCGACAAAATGAAACTAATTCTCTTTTTTTTTGCTAGCTCACTTTTTAATGTCCACTCGATCAAATTTTACATTTTGAAATCAACTTAACACCTGGTTCAGTTTATACTACTGATTAATTCTAAAATACTCAGATTAACTATCAAAGTAAATTAAGAAATACTTTATAGTGAATAACCAATCAGCACAACTTTCTTAATCAATTGCCCATTAAATAAAATTTATTTATTAATTTTATGAACTCAATTTTTAAATGTATAAGAAATTAAGAACATATCTACAATATTACATGGGGCATAGAGATCCACTTTATAATCTCAAGATTATAATGTCATGATAAGATATTCAAATTATTATCTAAATATTTATGATTCAATCTCCAACTATAATATATTTATAAAATTTTTTTCCTAAATAGGAAGCGCAATCAAATAATACTAAATTTCTGAACTATTCACCCCGTCTTCTCTAGATTTATCTTAATAATCATTGAAAAAATTCCGTAGAACCAAATTCCGTTGGTCTGACCGGTCAACTATGTATATTCTGAGGGGTATGTTGAAATAAATGTAAATAACTTAAGGGTAAAGTTAAGTTTCTCCTTAAAAAAAAAATAAAAAAGCAAATTAAGTATTGAAAAATATCGAAATGATAATGTTAAGAAAAGTATATTTCTAATAATTAAAATTAAAGTTATACAAACAAATATATGCGTAAAACTAGTCTTCAGTATTCTCCACGTTCTGCCGATTCCCCAAACATTTGTATATCTTCTGCTCCTCCTCCTCCTCCTCCTCCAATCTTTGGCCTGCAATGGCAACTTCCAAACCCTCGAAGCTCTCCAAATCCGCTTCCCTAAACCCAAACACTTCCAATTCCTCCTCCTCTTCCTCCAAAACTCAAACTTCCTCTTCCCTCTCCTCCCATCTTGCAATGGTGGAGCTCAAGTCGCGGATCCTGGCTACGCTCGCCAAGCTCTCCGACCGAGACACCTACCATATCGCCGTCGAGGACCTTGAAAAGATGATCCTCGCCATCTCCGCTGACGGCGTTCCGATGGTGCTCAATACCCTCGCTCACGACTCCTCCTTGCCCTCGCCCGGCCCTCAGGATCCCTCCTGCTCCAAGAACGCATCTTTTCTCATCGCCCGGCGCGAGACACTCCGCCTTCTGGCGTTCCTGTGCGCCGCCCACACCGACGCGGCGTCCACCCACCTCCCGAAGATCATCGGCCACATTGCGCGACGACTCAAGGATCCGGCCTCCGACACATCCGTCCGCGAGGTGTGCCGTGATGCTGCCGGCTCTCTTGCCGCCCTCTACCTCCGGCCCTTGGTGGCGACGGCGGCACAGGAGGAAGGCACCGGCGGTGGTGCTACTGGTGGGTCGTTTCCTGTAATGACGCTGTTCGTGAAACCGTTATTCGAAGCAATGGGGGAGCAGAACAAGGCGGTGCAGGGAGGGGCGGCAATGTGTCTCGCGAAGGTCGTCGAGTGTGGTGGCGGAGGAGGCTGCGGAGGTGGTGGTGGGGAGGGGGAAGATGAGGGGAGGGCGGCGGCGGCAGGCGGGGCGATGTTCCAGAGGTTGTGCCCTAGGATCTGTAAGCTGTTTAGTAGTCAAAGCTTTCTAGCCAAAGGAGCCTTGCTTTCTGTTCTCTCTAGCTTGGCAAAGGTTAGTCTTTGGAGTGTCTGGTTTGTCGGCAGAACACATTCTTGCAGATTGTTCTGTTTCAGTAGCCATCACTCTCAGAGAGTGTATATGACCTGATTCTTAACATGCTTCTAATTTTTTTCCTTGATGGATTGCGATTAATAGTTATTGGAGATGAATCATCACTGAGACATTTAAAATGTAGACCAGATCCTTGGTAAAACTTTCATCTTTTAGTTGTTTCTTATGTATCTTTCAGTTCAGCTAACAGAACCTACCATGTTTTTTTTTTTCCATTCATAGTTTAGTAGATGACCACAAGCTTATGTCAGCTATTTGTATTTTTAGTAGAATATTTTCTCAATTTAATCATATGGAGAATTTTTTCCTTTCTTTCTTTCTTGGTGAGAGTCATTTGAGTGGGTTCTCATTTAAGCTTATGTACTTCTCTCTGTCCTTTGATTTTTTTTTCTATCTGAATATACTGGTAGAAATGTTTTTGCCTGAGGTCTATAACATATAATTTCCTGTCTCTTTATCTGAATATCTTATTGAAACGCAGGTTGATTGTGTCTGAATGTTGTCAAATTCTTTTTTCCTTAATTACTTGGTCGAAATCTTCACGTTTTGGCCTGAGCAAAAGTTATAACCTTCACTTTGAGTACAACATTGTTCTAAAAAATATTCTACCAATGCTTTTCTCAGGTAGGAGGTATTCATATGCAGAGCATGCAACAAGTGCTGCAAAGTGTTTGTGAATGCCTTGAGAGTAGTGAGTGGGCTGCACGCAAAGCTGCTGCTGATACTCTTGCCGTTTTGGCCTCATACTCAAGCCATTTGATTGCTGATGAAACTTCAGCGACAATAGCTGCTCTTGAGGCTTGCTGTTTCGATAAGGTTACTTCTCTTAGTTCACTCAAATTTGTTTATTTTTTTGCCTGCCTGTATATGACAATAGCACACAACTACTTCCCTTGGTTCACTCGAACACTCGAGTTTGATTATTATTATCATCATCGTCCATGTATCTGATGAAACACATGACCGAATAGTCAGCTCAACATGATCTTTCATGACAATTTTTCAAATACTATGTTGCTTCTTTTGCTAGGTTTGTCAATCCATTGGTTCATCTTTCAGGTAAAACCTGTCAGAGACAGTGTGACAGAAGCATTGCAGATATGGATGAATATTACAGGGCACCGTGAGAATTCAACATCAGGAAATGCAAAAGGCATGTAATTGAACTTGGTTATATTTATTGAATCCCCTTACCTTACTACACTAATTTTACATTTTCGTGGTGAACATTACTGCAGATTCTAAAAATCCTGACATATCTGATAAAGACGGGACGACATATCTTAAAAGGTTTAGCCCAAGCAAAAGGTCAGAATCCAAAAGCACATCTATTGATTCTTCACCAACTGAAAATGATTCTATACCCAAAGGAAAAGGTACTAACATACCAGAGAAAGCAGTGGTAATGTTAAAGAAAAAAGCACCATCTTTAAGCGATAAAGAATTGAACCCAGAATTCTTTCAGAAGTTTGAGAAAAGGAGTCAAAATGACTTACCTGTAGAAGTAGTGGTACCTCGGAAGTTCTTACAATCTTCTAATTCACAAAATGAAGATGGATCAAAAACAACTTATAGTAATTCAACTGGAACATCAAACGGTTCTGGAGCAGTGCTTCAGGAACTAGGTGCTAATGAACATAACAAAGCAAATTATCAGAATTCTGTGAAACGTGGAAGGGATCACAATAAGTTACAAGACTTGCTCAATCTTGATCAAGATGCTGGGATAGATCAAAGAGGATTCATCAAAAAAGAATCAAAAGCAAAAAACTCTGATGTTGATAGATCAGAAATCATTGGGGATCCTTCTCCTGGACGTGTCAACGTTACAAGATCTGATGTGCATGTTGAAGGATCCTTTGTAAACAACAAAGCAAATTGGTCCACGATACAGAGGCAGCTAACCCAATTAGAGAGGCAACAATCAAGTCTTATGAATATGTTACAGGTTTGTCTGCTGATAAAATATCTTATTCGTTACATTGTTTCTTTGTGTGAGATGAGATCAACTGTTTTTCTTTGTCATTTGCATACAAAAGATGTTCAATTGAAGTGCTCACTATCTGCTGAATGCTTTTAGCAGGTTGTCAAATGCATGTTCTTTTAGTATGTTGCTGCTGTGTTTGTTTTGAAAGTAGCTTTGCATGACTAAGCACTAAGTGGTCATAGAGCCTAGGGTCAAAATGTCCGTGCTTACACCTAAGTGATGGGAGACACATTTTTTCAGAATATCAATGTACATTTTGGAAAATTAATGTAGCAGAGATAAAAATGCTAAGATGAAAGATTAAAAAAAAATACTAATATTCAACAACAACTATTAGGTGTATAGTCAATATTTGATAAATTGAGAGAATAAGTTGGAATGGTATAAAGATGATTAAAAATGATCAATAGATTTAAATTATCCAAAGAATTCAGTCCTCATCTTCATTTAAGTTCAGAGTCCCTGTTCTAACTTTTGTTTTTTTGGTTCTTCCTTTAGCTATCGACTGAGGAAATAACAAAACATTCATCCACCTAGGCACACACCTTAATGCACCTAGGTTGTGGCACTAGTGCCTGAACTTTCTTTTGGTTCTTCCTAGCTTTTAGGCACGCACCTTAATGCCTTGCATCAAGGTGAGCTCACCTCATCTCACCCCGTAAAAGCACCTAGGTTGGGGCACTAGTGCCTGAACTTTCTTCAAACACTGATCTGTTAGTTACCAAGATTGCTCGCATTTTAGGTTTGCTTACTAAGAGCAGTTAACCATGTGTGATCTACTAGATGAATCTTTTCCTAGTTATGCTTTCAGATAAAATATAATTCTTGTCACTTTTTAGTGAACTGGTACTGATTAACACTGTTTAATTTGCTTTTAGTTTGTCGATTTCTTACTAATGCATTTATGTGACAGCAGAAGAACCATTATGCCTATTCGCAAATTGGTATTTTTGACCTGTTTTATTCTTGAGCTTTGATTAAACTCTTATGAATGACGACTGAATTTTAAGCTCACTGTCTTGAAGCAATCTTAACATATGCACGCCAGTGAAAGATTCTCTGTTAGGATATCTCTTTTGCATATCATCCCTTAATTGGTGGGAAGACCTTTACTTGGGCATTCTTGTTAATTACACTTAAAAGAGCAGAGATCTGTGCTTTATGTAAGCAGCCTGTATATATTTTGGTTTTCAATTTTTTGTTAATTATATAGAGTCTAAATGATCGTATGATTTTTCTTCTTTCTCTTTGCGCTCACCCATTTCTTGTGCATGCTGCATCAATGCAGGACTTTATGGGAGGCTCCCATGATAGCATGGTAACTCTTGACAACCGAGTCAGATGTCTTGAGAGAGTTGTCGAAGAAATGGCTCGTGATTTGACATTCTCATCTGGAAAAAGAGGTGGAAACATGATCCATGGGTTTGATAGGTCTCCAGGTAGGTCTATGGGTAAGTACAATGGTCTGCATGATTACTCCAGCTCTATGTTGGGTAGGGGTGGCGAGGGGCGACTTCCTTTCTCGGAGCAGTTTTATCAACAGGACAATGTGGCTTCTGGATTGAGGGGAAGGAGTTTCACTTGGGGGTTAGAATCTGAAACATGGGATTCCTATGGTCTGCCGAGAAATGGTCCAATGAACTCTAGAAGAGGCTATGCGACTGTTCCAGGGGAGAGTTGTGTACCCCGAACTGATCATGAGACGAATCAATTCAGTGGCAGGCGGGGTTGGGAAAGGGGATCTGGGCCATTTAGGCTCGGCGAAGGGCCTTCAGCAAGAAGTGTTTGGCAAGCTTCAAAAGACGAGGCTACTTTAGAAGCTATACGAGTAGCTGGAGAAGACAACGGAACTTCTAGGACCGCAGCAAGAGTAGCCGTTCCAGAACCAGATGCTGAAGCTCTAGCTGATGAAAATCCAAGGTTAGACAAGGGGCTTCTTTGGGCATCTTGGACTCGAGCTATGGATTCTCTCCATGGTGGTGATGTTGATTCAGCTTATGCAGAGATTTTGTCTACCGACGACGACTTACTGCTGGTAAAGCTGATGGATAAATCTGGTCCAGTCTTTGATCAGCTCTGCGGTGAAATTGCGATCGAAGTCTTGTGCGCAATTGGGCAGTTTATTACCGAAGAAAGTCTGTTTGATATTGCATTGTCCTGGCTCCAACAGGTATCCCAGTATTCAACACCTATTTTCTCATTCCTTTTTATGCCGACCCCAAATAGTTAACCATTCTACGTTTGAGTTGCAGCTATCGGATCTCTTTGTCGAGAATGGACCGGGCTTCCTCAACATTCCTCTCGATTGGAAGAGAGAGATCTTACTGAACCTCCGCAAAGCTTCAGCTCTCGAACCCCCGGAGGACCAGGAGGGGGCATCACCAGATCAACTAGCGATGCGTTTGGCTTCAGCTTGGGATCTCAACTTGCAACAACTTATCAAGTAGTAGTGCACGTAACAAATCTTCCTTCCAATTTTTGGCCAGCTTGGTTAACTACAATCATAGGAGATAGAGTTCAATGGCGTAAAATAATTCATACAGTCGACCCATACTAGTGGGAAAAAGTTTGGTTGTTATTTTTGTTGTTGTTGTTGGTTAATCACAATCATGTTATATACGTCAATGAATCTGAAAGGGAAATATAACCTTATATTACTGACGCGACATACAAAAACACGTTCGGCACAAATAAATGCACACAAGATATTGCAGACGCAGTAAATACAACTGAAATGATAATATAGTTTCTGTATTTTACATCTCGTGCAGTCAAATTCTGGTTAACTATTTATTCGACACTTCCCCCATGCGCCTCGATCGCTAGAGATTGGGAGCGTTAGTGTCGTCGTTCTTGGGATTGGCGAGGTGTTCGAGAGCCGTCACGACGTCGCTAATGAGCGGGCGAATTGTGGCCTCTTCCTGCAGGCACATTTGAGCCACAGCAACTGCTTGGTACAGACCCTTCATCGGGTACTTGCCCTCCAGAACTGGATCGACCATCGCCTCAAACTTCCTCTTGTCTCTGAACAGTGGTTCCGCCTGTAGGTGCCCATACAAAATCTTATGTACATACTCATGATGGTAAAAGAAGATATGTTCGTCTCCCGTATTTCTGTCAATCTGTCTTAGAGTCAACACGGAACAGATAAATTACGGACGGCTACTAGCCTTTGGAATAGTGATTAGCATATAAGGGAGGTATTTATCTCGGATTTGTCGAGATTTGAACTCCATATCTCATGATGACAATAACTCATGCGCTAGTCACTAGACCGAGAGATACATACACACTAGACAATTAATTAAGGCGCGGAAAGAATTGTAAGTTTACCCAGTTGATCAAGTGCTGCTCTTGCTTGGGTCTGGTGATGTCGATCGCTCTCCTTCCGGTGATCAGCTCCAAGAACACGACTCCGAAGCTGTAAATGTCGGACATCTTTGTCAATTTGCCCGTCAGAGCATACTCCGGCGCGCAGTAGCCGTAGGTGCCCATCACCCTGGTGGACACATGACTGTTATCCCCCATCGGGCCTACCTTGGCGAGTCCGAAATCCGACAACTTGGAGTTGTAATTCTCATCGAGAAGGATGTTCGATGCCTTGAAATCTCGATAGATCACCGGCGGGGTTGCGATCTCGTGCAAGTACTCGAGTCCCTTGGCCGCTCCCGCCGCGATTTTCATCCTCGTGTGCCAGTCCAGAGCTTTGCCATTGGGTCCTAAATCTGTAAAAGAAGTTTGCATCCAGATTTCACTCTTTAATTTGACAAGAAGAATTAGTCGGTCTTTGAAAGAGGAGGTACCGAATAAATGGTCCTCCAGTGAACCCATCGGCATGTAATCGTAGACAAGGATTCTTTGATCTCCGTCAGTGCAATAGCCGAGCAATTTCACAAGGTTTTGGTGATGGAGCAGGCTGAGCATGAGGACCTCGACGAGGAACTCCCTGTTTCCTTGAAATCCCTTTCTGTCCAGTTGCTTAACTGCTACAATCTGAAAGCATTTTGTTTGCTTATTCGAACGTTTGATTCATTTATAATCCTATTTATTTGTCGGTAAACGATCAAACAAAAAGTAGCACCTCATTTGAGGATTTAAGCTGTCCTTTGTACACCCTCCCGAATCCACCTTCGCCAACTAAGTTTTCAGGATTGAAATTTCTGGTGGCCGTTGCCAGTTCTCTAAATGTAAACACACGAGCTGCAATATTTTCGCTTCCAATGCGTAGGATTTCCTCAGCAGCAAACCTTTGCTTGCCACTATCTGCAAGGAGCACAAATGTCCCATCTAGTTAGTTTTATTGACTAGTCCGGGATGACCGATCTAGCCGGGCGCGGTGGACAATCAAGAAATCCAACATCCGTTGGTTGCGTGTCTCATTTGGAGAAAAAATTTCTACAAATACATCGTAGCTGGATATTCTACCGTGACCCCGGAAAATAATGTAACAAATAATTAATTAATTACCGGATTTGAATGAGATGCTTTTAACGAGCGATATGAGATTTGCCTTCTTTTGCGCCTTATTCCTCCTCCTCCAAAACTTCTTAAACTTCTTCCTCCTCTGTTCCATCGACAGCTTCGATGCCTTCTTTTTTCCGAAAAGCAGTCGCTTTCTCTTTTTCTTCTCGCCCTTATTCGACTGCTTTTGCAGGCAGAAAAAGGGCTTATTTCCCTCGTCATTCTTCTTCTTCACCTCGTTGTCCTTGGCTGTCTTTCTCCTCTTACTCTTCCTTTCTTCCTTGGGTATCTTGTCATCCTTGTTCCACTTGGCGATCGACAATTTGCAACAGCACAAGTAATGGGTAACCTTTTGGCTTTTCTTTTTAGTGTAACTCAGCAAACCCATGGATGGAGCAACGAAAGGATCAAGAACACGATCGAAGAAGAAGATTGACGAAGGAAGTGGAATGGCTTGTCACTATGCTTCCTTCACCATCCTCTTCTTCCTTGGTTTCGATCTCCTTCTTCGTCGCTGGTTGTCGCCGAGGATTTTGGTGTGATGCATAAAGTGATCGTGGGTTGGTGGTTGGGCAAAAGAGCTAAATTTGGATCTCTCGTCGTCCTTTGCGTTTGGACCATTGAGCTGGCCGTGAAAACTTCCTCAACGCCTTTACGAATCATCATCATATATATCGACCTATATTAATTATTAATAGAAATCATAGTTAGAAAATTAGTGTCTAATACTTGGTTAATCCAATATAATTAGTTTGGTAAACAAAAATGACAGAGAAACACATTTAAAATTAGAAAATAAATAAAGAAGACTACTTTTTTCAATACAATGTAGATCCTGTCTGAAAACGGTAGAGATGACGCACTGAGCAGATGGTTCTATCTAGGGATGATCATGGATCGGGTTGGTTCGGTTATTGGGGTAAAAAATTATCCGGCCCTACTAGATCAGATAATGCAAAAGCGGGACCTACATCCGGCCCTATATCCAGCGGTTCTTATGTTTCAGATATCCGACAGGTTGTCAGTTATTTGGATATCCGACCCTATATCCAATAAAATATAAAATATAAATATAAATATAACAAAAAAATTAAAATTTTTTAAAATGATAATAGACATTACTCATTACACGTTATATCAACTAATCAGAAATAACTATTACAACGTGTAGCAGCTTATCGGCAGTAGTTACTATAACGTGTAACAGCTTATCAACATTAGTTGCTACAAGTAGGGGTGATCGGATCGGGTTGGTTCGGTTATTGGGATAAAAAACTATCCAGCCCTACTAGATCAGATAATGTAATATTAGGACCCTACATCCGACCCTATATTCGGCGGATTATTTTTTTTCGGTTCGGTTCGGGTCGATATAAGCGGGTTGATCGGTTTGGCGGATTGACTGCTCACCCCTAGTTCTATCGTTAGGCATCCTCAGAGGAAGGTTTCGTTTCCTGTATATACCTTGGTGCCGTAATATTCTCTGTTAAGTAATTATTATTCTATGACAGGTTGTTGTGATTCCCTAATAGTGTTGTCTCCGCCAATCGGCCTAGTGGTGAACCAACTTGGTGAGCGACTGGCTATATGCTGGGAGATTGACAAGAGAAGTGGGGAACAAGATCCCTTAAGTCCGACCGACTCTTTGACCAACTGACCATATGCTGAGAGTTGCCTTAACGATGAGAGATGGGGAACTATGCCCTGTAAGTCCAACCAGCCCTTTGACCGACTGATCATATACTGGGAGTTGTATTATAAAATCGAGGAGTAGGCCCGATATGCCTGACCGTTATAGGAGTCGACCGGATTTATTTTGTATATCTAGGCTCTGAGTGGAGCGATAAGTCCCCAAAGTCCGAACAGCTCTAGGGCCGACCGACTTCATACTGAAGGTCGTTGCGCTAAGGGATAAAGAGTTGAGCCCTGATGAGAGTGACTCGTTTAGTTACATATACCTTGACTTTGAATATCATATCATCTTGACTTTGACTACCATATCACCTTTGGGCATACTCATATCTAGGGGTGATCACGGATCGGCTTGGTTCAGTTATTACGATAAAAAACTATCCGACCCTACTAGATCAGATAATGCAATATCAGGACCTACATCCGGTCCTATATTCGACGATTATTATGTATCAGATATCCGACGGGTTGTCAGTTATTTGGATATCCGACCCTATATCCAATGAAATATAAAATATAAATATAAAACAACAAATAATTAAATGATAATAGACATTATTCATTACATGTTGTAGCAGTTAATCGTCAGTAGCTGCTACAACGTGTAGCAGTTTATCGGCAGTAACTACTACAATATGTAGCAACTTATTGACAGTAGTTACTACAAGTAGGGGTGATAGCGGATCGGGTTGGTTCGGTTATTGGGATAAAAAATTTTCCGACTCTACTAGATCGGATAATGCAATATCATGACCCTACATCCGGCCCTATATCCGACGGATTTTTTTTCCGATTCAGTTCGGATCGGTATAAGCAGATTGGTTAGTTTGACAGATTGACTCCTCACCCTTACTCATATCATACCGTATCAAATGTGTTAATTGGTTATAAATTATTTAAATAAACAATGGAATTGTACAAAATTTTATTTTATTCATGAGTAAGGTAGAGAGAGCTTTTATTTATATGAACTATGCTTTCTAAATCCAATCTAAATTCTCGAATGGAGTTCTACAAAATAATAATTAGATATTTTATATTATATAACGTTAAATAATGGGTTATAACTCGAACACATGCATGAGCATAAGATAAAAATTAAGATATTAAGAAGGATATGTGAACATATGAGGATGGACAAAATAAGAAATGAAAATATTTATGAAAAAGTTGGAGTTACATCTTTTGAGAAAAAATTCTGAAAGACTTGTTTAAGATTATAGAGACATGTACTAAACGGTCAATAAATGTCTCAATTAGAATAAATACGCACATCAAACGAAGACTAAAAAAGGTTTGATTAGCAAAAATAAAATAAGATAAAATTTATATAAATATAGATGATGATATAATAAAGGATAAAGTTCAATGTCATAGAATAATCCACGTAGTCGACCCCACTTAATAGGATAAGACTTGGTTACTATTGTTATTGTATACAATATTGTTGTATATAATATTGTTTATTTATTTTCTAGGATGGTTCCCAGAAATGCAGTCACCCAGACTAATTGCATCTTACATGAAACAATGAATTGTGTGGAATGATTTTGAAGTAAAACATTTTACAGGTTATCAGCCGGACATTGAATTGTCAATTGCTGCAACAGCAAAGAAAAGTTGCTGATCATAATAACATCATTCCTTGAGAGGTTCTTTTTCTTCTGCAGATAAGTAATCATGCCTGAAATTTGAATCTGATTCAGTACTTGTTTGATTGTCTCAACAAGAAAGTATAGCTAAGATAAAGGGAAATGTTCATTCCATTAATGCCGTTAATCAATTTAACAAATTACACTGATATTGCAGACATCACACGCATATGTAATGCAAGTCACCAGCCTTTTCATCAAATAAAGTAGTTTAATCATGAATAATAAGATATAATCAACTCAGTTTAAGAATTTTAAGTTAGCAATTCAAGGCACAATTTGCTCATAAAATGTGAGTCATGACAGCAAAAATAGAAATCAACAAATTGTCAATGTACCAGAGAAGCCTCACAAAAGAAAAATTGAAATGAAATTACCACACCTGATTTTGCGAGACAGCTGATAAAGCCCGGTTCCGGCCATTCCGACACTTACACTAAAAAGGTTCCAGTTCTTCTGCAATCTCAGGCAAACAGGACAAGATCAGTAGTTAATTTTGCTCCTCCCAAAATGGTGTATACAAGTCCAACATAACATTTTATCTCAATTGAATCAAGAAGAAAACAACCAAAATTAGTAGTTAACTGAATGCCCCATCAACTCAAATTCAATATGTTGTTCCTAGTGAGACACCAAAATTTTTGGAAAAAGATTGATGCATGTCCAGTGGCTGATGAATAAGATAATAGATGTAGTTAAGAAGTAAGTTCCTCACTGTGATACAGCCAATTTAGCACTATATTAGTTTTTTTCATTATTCAAATAAACTCATCACCAGCAGATATATTGCTAATCTTAAGCAAATAAAAAAATGCCTTGAAAATCAGAACTAAAGATACATTTATCATTGGTTCCACTGCTTCAGCAGTCAATCCAACACTTGGATCAATTTTTTATTTTTAGTTTTTTTGCCATTTGATAGACCGGGAAAAATTCCGACTGGTGAAGGATGAATGCTGTGCATTTGAATCCAGCTGATTGAATCATATGATCGACAGAAGCAAAACTCAATCTAAAAGGATAAATAATTGTATCTCAGAAACTATTGTGGGTTAAGAGAAGCTTAATCCTACTATCTTAATACCTAGCCGTAGCTATGTCATCACAAACTCTACATGTGAATGGGCATGATTTTACTATAATGGATGTAGTTTGGGCACAAAAATGGAATTATAATTTAGCAAGATATGCAAACTAGGAGTTGTGATATGCTGGGTGCCTCCTGTGCAGCATACGCGACAGAAATAGTAAATATGATAGGGTATACCGGTGTGATGATCGTGCTGTATCGGGACCAGATTACACCAGTGCATGCAACAACTGAGTACCAAAATAAAACGAAAAGGATTATTTTATATGTGCCAGTTTAAAACTTCAATTTAGAAGTACAATTACTCTTGCCTGAGACATACCAAATTGCTGAGGATAAGAGATATGTTCAGGTGGCTTGGAGAAGTCGGCAACGTTGGCAATGCTAATACCCCATTTAAAAGTTGGTGCCCAGAAATGAACTAGCAAAGGAATAAGGTTAGTGATTTTACAAAGTTATACTAAGAATTATAATAGGCGAAGAATTAAACCTAAGATCTTCCTGACTTAATTGGATCTTTTAAAAAGTGAAATGGAAATGAGAAGTCAATCATGTTAGTTTTGCAAGTTTTTTTTGCTTCGTGCCATTTTCAAACTTGTTCATAAGAAACTCGTCTTATCAGATATCCTTTGTGGTACCAAGCCAACTGAAAGGTGAAGATCCTATGCAATATGTTGATAGAAAATTTGGCAATATCTGGTTTAGCTCAATCCCAAATGCTTTATTTTCAAAAAAAGGCATGGAACTAACTGTGAATTTCATCATCTCATATCTATATGATGAATTAACAAAGTATCACTTCAAACTCCTTGGAAGTTTCAACTTTAGTACCAAGACAAACTTGATACCCAGGGCTGTCAATTTGACCATGTTCATTCGCATATCTATATGATCAATTAACCAACTACCTTCTTAAACTCCTTAGAAGTATCTACTTTAATACGAACACCAACATTTTATACTGCTATTTGTACCTAATCCGGTAGTAAGAGTGGAGTCCCGTGCGGGATAGAGGTCAATGACACGGAGATAAAGCCAAGATAGTCAACCTAAAGGTGTGGCCGATCGGAAGGCCACCTAGCTGATCGGCCACGACCGCGCCCAATGCGGTGCAGAAACAGCTCGGTCGCGGGCCGGGTTTCCGACGCTCATGAGTCCGCCTAGGAAAGTTGAGGCGCCGAGCGGCCTGTTCGCTCGGACAAGTTGCGAATCAACGAAGACTCCCGTCCGAGCATGTGGCCGAGCGGCCCTCCCGCTCGGACCAATACATGTCCCATCCCGGACGGCAGTGGGTCCCTGCATCTCTCCCGGTCAGGCTAACAACAGACAAAAAGGAGCAAAAAAGGACAAAGGGAACAGCCGGTGATATCCCTAGACATGAGTCGCCGACAAACAACATGGTTGGCGGCCGGACCGGACAGAGAATCGTACGGTGGAAGTTTCCATTGTCACGTCAGAGATATGCTCGGACGGTTGAGGTATGACGTCAGACGTACTTTTCTATACGACCATTTCTAGGTACGGTTTGAGGAGCGTACACGTGCCTCCGGGGAGCCCTATATAAGGACCCCCAACCTTCGACGGAGGTATGCATTCTCATCTTCTGTAGCTCTTGGTCTCGTTACACTGTTTCTATCTCTTTTCGCCGGAACTGACTTGAGCGTCGGAGGGCCGTTGTCAGGAACCCCTTCCCGGCCCGGTTTCGTCCTTGCAAGTTTCCACCGGAGGCTCACACCAGTCGGAAGATCGTACGCCGTCAACGAGAGCGTTACGTCCCGAGCGTCTGTCGACTCGGCACTCGGACAGGATCAGTACCAATCACAAAGATAACTAAATTTTTTTCATATTTCTAGTTTCCTAAATTTAATGAACTAGTACTCTTAGTAACCTTAAGCAAGTTATATAGGGTGCAAATGTTCTTATAAAATTGTTGGCATCCCTAGCTTAGATTCTGGTGAATTCTTCTGTTAGAATTGTGTCCAAAACAACTGAGTTATGGCATCAGAAGTCAGAACTATCCAGATTTCAAATATTTTGAGTCAGTGTTCAATAAGCTGTTAAAAGGAAAAAGAAATTCATTTATTCAACAAAACATTTGATATGAGTTTTCTTGTTAACTAGAGAAAATTTAGTTAGGTTGATGATGGATTGAAGAAATTTTCTAGTGCAGCCACTAATGAACTTAAGAGAAATAAGGCGAAATCGAGTGTGGATGTTTCACTGTGATCATTGAGGTTTCAATTCTTATTGAAGACATGCATATCGAAGTTTAATTACTTGCTCCTAACTATAAATAACCCTGCAGCACAAATTTGTATCGCTGCTTATATTTATTGGATTGAGCAGTAAGAACAAAACAAAAATAATGACTGTTAATAAACCTAGAGAAGAGTGAAAATTACATGTGGAATTGAACAAGCACCAATGAAATGCACATGAATGTTTGCAACAAGAAAGTAAAACGGCAGCACAAGAATGATAACATACTAGTTTTTGGTCCTGCAGGGTGATTCCAAAAGGCTTGAATCTTTGAGGATGCCATCAGATGCTTCCTGCTCTTTTTCTATTTTTTCATGAAGGAAAGGAAATTCATTTGACATAAAAACGAGTCCCAACTATTATCTTGCAAGGAAGAAAATAGTTTCTAGACCAAAAAATGGAGATATAATTGACTACAAGACAACAAACCTTGAGCACGGCTATAGAGCACTCCTGAATGAGTAACACTATGACATGAAGGAGAAACGAAAACCGAAGAGAAAGATAGATATTCCTAACTCAAATGCTAAAGAAAAGAAATAGTTGAAGATTTACCACTTAGCATAGAAAGTAGTCGATAATAATCTAAAAGCAACAATTACAGAAGGAGTTAGCTCCGAACCATCTCTAAATTTTATAGCCATTTTCCTCAAAAGGAGGAAAATATCCATAAAGGTGACATTCGATTCATGTGTCTGCAGATCCTCTGGACCGCTGATGTTCCCTTTGCATGTATTGATGAGGATGAATGGTCCCCACCTATTTTATGAGTGGGAGTCATCTATTCCATCAATGCATACAAAGGGATCATCCCCTGGATTACAAAAAGCGATCCAGAGGATCCGGTCCCCTTTCACTTGTGTTTGTTCTCATTTCTGACTTTGCCATTTGATTTTGAGATGCAATAAACACCAGTCAAACAACTCACTGTTTTATGTTTGCAAGGGGTGGATCCTCTGGTGGGGGTCAATGACCCCCCACCTGTTAACAGGTGGGGGTCATTGCCTCCCACCAATCCCCTTGTCCCGGTCCAGGATAAGGGGACCAGAGGATCCGAGTCCATGTTTGCAAGTTTACCTTTTTTTAACCATGCTTCAAACAACAAAAGGACATCTGTAAAAGGTGAAATTGCTTGCCCCCAACGCCCTCGCCGCACCCAACCCAAGGTCATCATGATGGAAGTAAATCATGGTAACCGAGAGGGCAAGTGGTGGGTGGGGGAGGTACACAAGGTCCGGAGATTTACACCCCGACATCCCTGTGGTTCGACCCTGCGTTCTCAGTTGCAAACGTAACCACCACTTACCATCTCGGATAATCCAGTGGGGTTAAACAACAAAAGGACATGATCGAGGTTTCTGTTACCTCAAATTAGGTCATATAGTAAGAAAAATAGAAACAAAAGGCTATAACTAAACTTATTTCTTCATTATCTTCCTTGTAACTTACGTGTCGACCTTCGTTTTAATCAAAAAATTGATCAATCGTATAAAAGAGGCCTTTCTCCAATCCAGAACTAAGTATTTCCACCAATTTTATCCATTTCTTTCAGAAAGTTTGTCGTAATCTTGTGTAAAGAAAAGAAAAGAAAATCCCCTTAAACACAATCTAACAGTATCGACATGAAGAACGAAGCGCAAACCAAAAAAGTGGGAAAATATGAACAATGCGATTGAAATCGCCTTACAAAATCGAAGATGATCACATAAGGGCGATGAAAGTTAATACCTGAGAAGAAATGAGAAGCAAAAGGATCCGCTTTCCTCCCCGATTGATAGGTGGACTGTTTCTTAAATTTACCAAGCGGAGAAGGAGATCGAACTTCAACTGAAAGCGACGAAGAACACTGGAAATTGTTTTTAAATATAAAGCATATCGATTCATGCTGTTCTACTTCTACTTCCATTAAACATTTAATTTGGATTATAAAAAAGGACATGAAAGCCATTGACATTTGAGAGTTTAATGAATAAAATATTATCATGTTGCTATCCTAAACTTAATTACGAGCCATTCGCCTTGAATATTTTTAAATATATTTTTATTCATACTTTTTACAATAATTTTATTATTTTATAATTGGTGTGGCTATTTAAACGATTTAAAATTATATGTTATAAAAAATTATTAATTTCATTTTCATAATTAATTTAAATTATGAGTATGTCGTTTTAAAAAAATCTATATTGTATTTACCATTGTGCACTCCTATCACTTAGCCAAATTAGGTTTACGGTAAATCATATGGTCACGTCAGCCAGACCACCATTATCCGGTTGACTTATAGCGGTAAGGCATCTTCTTTGTCTCTTAAGAATCTACAAATCAAATCTTAATATTGATAAATTAATAGATAATTTTTTTTAAATGAACTATTGACCTAAGAATATTAAATTGATAAAC
This sequence comes from Zingiber officinale, assembly GCF_018446385.1. Lineage (NCBI taxonomy): Eukaryota > Viridiplantae > Streptophyta > Magnoliopsida > Zingiberales > Zingiberaceae > Zingiber > Zingiber officinale. The sequence goes on from NW_024589822.1 coordinate 173,168, forward strand.
CATCCATTATGAGTACTTTCTAATTTGTAATGATCAATAAAAAAAAATTTCATAGGACCGAAACGATCATCTAAAATTAATTGAATATCTAATGCTAACTGACAAAAATCAACTAGTCTCTTAATCTCGGTTTATAATTTAACTTCTGTACAAATTTATATGGATCAAAAGGAAACCCAGCATAACTTGTGCAAGTGATAAGATAATAGTGACACTAACAAAAATATTTGGAAGTAATTGGGCATAATTAATTTCAGTAAGTTCCATTATGATTGTCGAGTACACATTCCATAATCGAGTCGTTTGACACATTCTGGATTTAGTTTGATGATCGATAAAAATAATTTTATGAGATTGAATCAGTCATCTAGATGTAGTGTAGTAGAAATTTGGATGGTGGTTTTCCATATTAACATGGGTCAATTCTAATAGGATTCATTTCCTAGGGGGAAAAAAATGTCTCATGCGTTTAGAAAACCACTCCGTATTCTAATTTATTTTTTATATTTTACCCAGCTATCTTAACCGTAAAGGCATGTTTGGAATTCAAGGTGGATAACTTTAGTTATGTGCTTACGGCTATTTATGATAACTATGTTTAGTTGAAGGTTTTTTTTTTTTTTGAAATTTGAAGTTCCTAAGATGTAGTATAAACGATGAACGTATGATGTCGATACTAAGAGATTCGTTAGTGTAGCGGATCTATAATTTTTGTTGGAATTTGAAGTTTTTCTTGATTTTAAAATGTTAACAAACGTCATCAATTTGAGCACCTGACCCGAAATCAAAATACCTCGATTGGGCTGTTGAGATTTTTCTTAATTCCGAAAGTTAAGCAAAAAAAAAAAAAAAAAAAAATCAAAATTAACCTTTGAACGCTTGGAGTACAATCGGAGCCGAGCATGGCCGTCAAGCGAGGCTGTGTTAAATCGACAGTGAGGCGATGCCGGAGGTGGCAGTAGGCGACGGTAACAGGTGTAGCCTTCCTTCACGCGCGTAGGTTGCCACCAAAGCTTCTTGTGCACACGATAGCGGCGCACAGAGGCGCAGTGGTCGGAGGTGGCCGTAGTCGATGGCTAGGAGCGTGCACAGGAGTGGAAAGCGGGGAGGAAGATGACAAAGAATTTTGATTTTTTTTAACTTTAATATTTTAATTAAAATCTTAATAAATGAAATTAATAATTCCTAGTTATTAAATAGATTTAAAATTTAAAATTCAATTCAATTATCTAAAAAAACTCTAAAATAATAAAACAAATAAAAAAATTAGCTAATTTTTTTTATTTATTTATATATCACTATTAATAATAATATTATCATTATTAATATTAAATTGTATACTAAAATCTATCTTATCACATTATCTTATATTCCCCAAGATTACGAGTGCATCATCATCCCTCTTGTATAGATTTTTACTTCTCATGCTTGTTTGCCACGTGTATCCGGATAAAATATTATTCTAAATTATAGAACATAAAACAAAAAAATGTAAAAAAGCTATAAAGCAAAACGAAATTATTTGAAATGAATCGGTGTCGTGTCTCCCTCACGAGAATGACGATGTTGTAGTCGATAGTGACTGAAAGTATCACTTCAATGGTTTTAAAAATAATAATAATAAAAAAGAAATAAGTAAATCATTTGCATCATATCAAATTAAGTCATCTCTAAGAACAGAATTTTGTTTAAATAAAAATTAATAATTAGATAAAGAAATATTCAAGACTAGTATACAACAACCCCCATAGCCTCACGTATTAATTCACCGGCGGCGTGAGTCGCCGGCCCCGGCCTAGAGAAAGGGAACTCCAGCGAAGACAACGGCCAGAGAAAATGAAGCGCGTAAGAGGACGTCAACGGGCCTACGAGTAGGGAGCGCCGCGGAGTTAACCTCGTCGTTACCCAAGTGCTGAAATTGGAGGGAGTCGACGGCGAGCGGCATGTTCTCCAGGTCCGGGCTGCACCTTCCGCCGCCACCGCCTCCGGCCGCCGGGAGGCCACTGTAGAGCAAGGCGCGGAGGACGGCCGACACCGTGGGGATGTACGCCGTCTTGTTCCTCGCCAGCAGCCACGTCAGGCTCATCAGCTCGCAGTCCCACGCAAACATCCTCGCCGCCCGATCGCCGCCGTCGCCCCCACCGCCGTTCCCCTTCTTCACCTGCGCACAAGTAATCCAAGTGTACTACGAGTTCGTCACATTAAATTCAAGGGAATGAATCAATGATTGCGGTGTTCATAATTAATTAAGTACTAAGTAGGTCAGGGAGGTGATGCTTTCTGTTCTGTTCTGTTCTGTTCTGGAACAGAGCATTGATTAGCGAATCGAGCAATAAATGCCACTAATCGATCGAATAAAATTAAGAAACGAGTAGAAAAATCTGACGAACTCGAGTAAACTGTAAATTAAACTTGATCGGGAAGAGATCGTGCGTGGAAAAATCGGACCTTGTCGAGGGAACGAAGGCAACGGGAGCACCCAGCGTAGGACGAGTTCCGGCAATCCCTCTCTAGCCGCCGGACCGCCGCGGTGGGCGCGACAGTGTCGCCGCTGAGATTGAACGCCGCGGGGCACCGGAGTGGCCCGATGTGGTGGAGGTGGATGCCGCAGAAACAGAGCACGGTGTCGCAGGTGGCGTTGGGCCGCGGCAACCGGATGTCTCGCCGCTCCAGCGCGCTCTGCAGAGACACCGCGCACTTCTCGTTGTCCTCCGGCATCATCGGCCCGTCGACTCCGTCCGACTCGTCCTCCTCCGGGAGCTCCAAGGCTGACCGCGCGTGCGCGGCGAAGAGCCAGGCGGCCAGCACCGGGCAGCACCGGCTCCTGTCGAGCCCCCCTCGGACGCAGGCGTCGCCCACCCCGCCGAAGAGCTCGTTCGACAAATCCAACTGGCAGCCGCTCTGGCTCGCGTTCGCCCTCGGCAACGGCGACGCCGGCACATCCCCGTCTCCGGCGGCCGCCGTTGCGGCGCACCCAAGACCAAGAAACAACACGGCGCAAAATAAATCTACAGAACTCGCTTTCATTCTTCCTCTGTGAACCAAGAGAAGGCACGGCGTGATTTTTTATCGGCGGCACAAGTTGAAAAGCACCGCCTTTTGGGACGATAGTGAGGAGTAGGTGGAGGAAATGAAGGAAAAGATAAGATGAGCTCGATTTGTGGAATAGAGGTTGGCTGTCCTCTATTTGGATCATTCTTCCTTGGCAGCTTTCGCCATTTTGTTCTCTCTCTTTTCTTTTTACCCTTCTTCCTCCTCCTCCTCCTCCTCCTCTGTTGAGAGGAGGAGGAGGAAGAAGAAGAAGATGACAAGCTGGCAAACTACGTACAAGAGAGCAGACGAGGACAGAAAGAGCATCTGGTGGCAGAGAGTTTGGCGAATTAAGTGCTGACATCGTCCAAAATTAACAGTGAGTTTGGATCAAGCTTTGTCGGATTTCTGGCCTCTGCATCCGTCAAAACATCAACTTGGTTATTTCTAGGGAAAGAGATTTGACGGCCTTCACGTGGGAGACGTTTTTTTCTGGCTTCGCTGTATTTTTGTTTTTGATTATCCCACCGAACGTGCCAAGGACAAAGGGAGGATCACAATAATTACCCATAAAAGAAGAGGGTAACTCATATTGCTTTTACCAAGTAAATAAAAAGATTATTTTTATATCTATTTTCAGCCTTCCAAATAAATAAAGCTTTAAGAATAACTATATATAGTGAATGTCTGTTTAATTTTTGTAGTCTCTAATATGACATCAAAATATAAAAATCTAACCCTCTCTTCATAATTAAAAATTTTTCCTATAAATTTCTTGTGCATTATTAATTACCTTTCTCATCCATATTGCTATTTTTTAGATAAAAAGTGGATTGAAATTTCTACTCTTAAATTATAAATTTTAAACCCTGCATCCATAATGATTATAATTTTTTTCTTAGCGATTTTTTTTATTTCACAAACTTCTTTAAAAATTTCTCATTGGAGACATCTCCAATCACAAACATCATATTTGATATAGTTTTTACATCAAAATGATATAATTTAAACACTAAAAATTATTTCAACTCCAATCCATTCATATCATATCACACCAAAAAAGATTATTCATTAAAATATTCTAATTTTTCTTATTTATAATTTAATTATCATCGTACATTTTAATTTATTAATTTTTTATATGATATTTATTATTTTTAAAACTAACACTTTATTGATATATGATAGGTTAACTTTTTAAAAAAATTCTCCATCCAACTAATATATATAATTATGATTTTCATTTTTTATTTTTATTATATGATTATTCTAGTATAATTTTTTAAAAAATATATTATAAAATCATATACAATTAGGATAAAATATTTTATTAATTTTTATTTAAAACAAACAATGACACATAATTGAAAATATAATATTATTAAATTTTAACTTTCAGAATTACTATATTATTCCTATAAATACTCAATTCATGCATTTCAAAGAGCAATATGAACTTCTTTGTCTTTGATTTATCTGTATCAAGTTAGAAGCTCTTCAAATCGAATACTATCATTTATTGCTAGCTCAACATCTAGAGTTGACACCTCGAAGTGTTGCAAATGATGTCATTATATCATATAAAATATTTTTTCGTAAAAAATGTGAAGGTACTTCAACAATTGCAAAGTGATTGGTACACCGTACGCCAATATCTAAAATGCAACTGTTATATAAAATAGTTGTTATGATTACTAACAACATCACAGATATGCATAAATAAATTTTGTCTCATTAGGAATCTTTTTCGAAACATTACATTATTATACAATACATTTCGGTGAAATAATCATTGAATAGATTATGATCAACAACTTCATGATTACGATTGATCATGTTGTGACCAGGAATTGAGCCTCGATGCATGCTTTGATTATTTTCTTCATTGAGATAATTCAAGATAATTTGATTGTTGGTAGAAATTACTTTAGCGATCAGTTGTTGCCTTGCACTAAATTGCCTTACACCAAACATTTCTACATAGTTATCATCATCAGAGCTTGAAGATGATAAATTTGATCAACCTTCATTATTATTATTCATTTTCTGAGATAATTGAATGAATGAGGTACATGCTGCTTATGGGGTATTACAATGTATGTTATATCTACCATTTTTTTAAAAAAAAATTGTACATATGATATGACCTAACAATGAACATATTTGGACAAAATTACATAGATGATGTGACACAACAATCACAACATTGGAGCAACTTAGGCAGGTGACGTGACCTGACACTAAACACATATTTTTTGTGTGCAAGTGACATGACCTAATAATGAACACATTTTGACAAAATTACACATATAATGTGACATAACAATAATAACATCAGGGCAAGTTGGGCAAGTGACGTGACCTGACACTGAACACATATTTTTTTTATACAAATGACATGACCTAACAATAAACACATTTGGAAAAAATTGCACGGATGACCTGACACGACAATGATAACATCAGGACAAGTTGGTTAGGTGACGCGACCTATTATTGATTTGTGTACAAATGATATGACCTAATAATGAACACATTTGGATAAAATTACACAAATAACATGACATAACAATGACAACATCAAGATAAGTTGGACAGGTGACGTGACCTGACACTATAATAAATATATTTAGACAAAATTATACAAATGACGTGACATAACAATGATGACATCAGGGTAAGTTGGGCAAGTGACATGACTTGACATTGAATACATTTTTTTTGTATGTGCAAACAGTATGGCCTAACAAAGAACACATTTGAATAAAATTGCACATATGACATGAAACAACAATGATGACATTGAGACAAGTTGGGCAGGTGAAGTAACTGGACAATTATAACATATCGATAATGTTATGTAGCTGACGTGACATTAAATTTATAAATCTAAATCATTGAATGATTCTTATTCTTATATCTACCATCAGATCAAAATTTGTATAAATTTATATTCACATTTTTCCCTATATAATGTCTTACCAGATATTGGTATAACACATTTCATGTTAACAATTTTTGTGAGAACATTCTCTTATAATAAATGAGTTCAACCCCTTGACAAGCTTAATACTCATTTGAAAAAGATAAACACTTACGCCATGCTTACCTTCATATTTCACAAAATCCAATTATAGAAATCAACCAAACGAAGGATCAATTTTAGGCAAAAATTGATAAAATGTATCATGCAGATCCAAGTTTTGCGCATTGTAGCCGACCATCAAGATCTTTGCAAAAAAAAAAAAACTTCTTATGCATAGTGTAGTATCTAAAATGAAAGATTGCATACGATAAATTGAACATTTGAATCTTAGTGGAGCATCTGAACAAAATATTGTAAGTTACTATGCACATACTTATTTTAGACTATCTAAATTTTATAATCAAAGTCTAAGTTCATTAATAACATTACCTTCGTAACTGATGTTCACTTGTTTCCTTACAATTAACTCATGCTAGAATATTATTAGCAAAAGACCTGAAATACCCAATGAGTTTCAAATTTGATCATATCTGAAATATTCTTAAAAACATTGAACAATTTGACACTGACAATATGTATACTGCATGCATGAAATCGTGATATGAACAACAATTCTTGGAGGAAGAATTTCGTACACCTTCATCTCCTTGTGTGTCTACTTGTGATATTAGGCTACGTTTGGTAGGGTGTAATCTGCCTTGTAATATAATCAAGATTATATTATAAGGCTGATTATTTTGTTTGATTTAATTTTAAACTTATAATATAATATAATCTAGATTATAAAAGCTAGTGAAGTTTTGTAATCTAGATTACAAAGCAAAAACTATGTAATCCGATTACATTACAAGGTCCCCCGTTTAACCAAAATTAAAATGCCAAATATCCCCTTAGTTTGTCATCGTCGGCCTAGGTCACCGCGGGCTGTCGCCGTCGTTATAGGTCACCGCTGGCTATCGCCGTCACCCATCGGCCATCGACGGACTTAGGCTGTCGGTGGGCCGCCAATTGCCGACGATGGTGGCCATCGTCGACAATTGGCGCCGGCGGCCACTAGTTGCCGACGACGACCGCTGGCTCTTATTGAGGTGCGGCGACCGCTAGTAGAGGTCGCAAGATATTTTTGTCATTTTATAATAATACAAATTACACTCCTTATAAAAAATAATGGACACCAAACAAAAGAATATAATCACCATTGTAACTAAACATAGTAATGTAATTAAGATTATATTACAAATTTGATTACATTATAAGCTAGATTATATTACACCAACCAAACGTAGCCTTAATATCATTGATTCAGATTGCAAAGGTAATTAATATTAATGCTCAACTTGTTGAGTTAATGAATGCAAAAACTGATGTTACAACAAAAATGACAGATACTATGCTTTATAAGGAAGAAATTAAATTTTTGTTCAAAAATTTGAACTTGATTTTTTGATGCTTGAATATATTCGCAATGAACAAATTAGAATTATGCAATATAGTTGTGCATTAAGAAGAAGAATCTCAATTATCTCCAATGGAGAAGGATCACAACTCAATCAATATCAATGTGAAGATCAAGAATCTTAGAATCTTATGAATATTTTCAGTCAATCTCATAATTATTTTAGTGAGGAATGATTTTTTTCGAATATGAGTATTATAATATTATTGAAGTAATTTTAAGTTTATGTGCGCTTTATTAGTATCATTTTTTGTAATGGTATATTTTTAAATTTTTATTAGTAATATTTTAATTTAGTATCATTACTATTTTTATTTTATATGTCCATATAATGGGTGATATATTTTACATTTATGCATATCAAAATCGTTAATATTTTATTTTATATATATATATATATATATATATTTATGAAATTAGTGATATAATTTATATATGTAATTATAATTAAAATATATTAAATAAATTAAAAATAAATTTTTTAATAAATTAAATCTTTACAAATATGTATAATAAAATTAAAATATATTACTAAATACACATAATTTAAATTTATAATAAATAATTAATATTACTATAAGTAATGATGATAAAAAAATAATAATTATAAATTAATTTTTATTTATAATATTTAATAATATATATTATATTTAATTTTCTTAATTATATAATATAATAAGATTAAAAAAAACAGAGGGCCCTCCCTCACCAAAGATGGTGCGGGTGCATGACTTTAGTGCATAGATTGAAATAGTTTGGTGTTATTTCTACGTCATATTTAATATATTAGTGTATTGATTGGAGTTATCTTAATAACTAAAAAAATTAATGACTGAAAAAAAAGGAAGGGACAGAGTATCCGCAAGTCTCTTTCCCTTTTCTTTCATTCACATCGAATTTTGATCTAATTTTAACCGGACGATGTAATTGGCGAACCAAACTTATCTACAAGTTAGATCAATTGATCTTAGGGATGACGACGGATCCAAATTAGCATGAATTTAGCTAAATTTGAAATTCATCCTATCTTGCTTTGGACTGGTCTCGTCCCGTCCCGTTCCGCCCTGTGAATCCGACGAGACGAATTCGGATTAGACTGGTTAGACGCATCATATTTTTTATTTTTTTTTTAATTTTTAAAATATAAAATAAAATTTTTAAAAAATTAATTAAACATTAAATTTATTTTCAATATTTATATTAATAATATTTTATAATAAAAAATGATCATAAATTAAAATCTATTCATTATTCAATTAAAAACTAATTATTAATTTTTATTTAATTAATAATTAATAAAATAATATTATACGAGATTGATCCGATTAAACTCAGGATTTACTCCGAACCCGTCTAAGATCCCACCGGGACAGATTTATTATGAATCCGAGTTTTAACCCACCTTATTACCGTCCCTAATTGATCCTCCACCGATTGCTCTTAAGTAAACAACCTGATATTCCATTCATACTAACCTAATATTTAAAAGAAATATAACAATTTCCAATGATATATGTTTTTCTTGGACGATTAGCTTTGGGCCACATATAAAAATGTAAATACGCCACCTCATCATTCTAATTCACATGCGTTTTCTATGTGAGGCCCCACGGGTTTGACCCAACTGCAGAGCAGGTAGAAATCTGGGGTAAGTGAGCACATTACGAAATTAAATTGTATTTTTAGCGGGACCAGTAGATTCGGTACCCGCGTCGCGTCAGTGCGTCTCTGACTCGGATCCGTGCGACGGACGGCCAAGAGACGGTCGACCCGGTCAAAAGTGACCAGAATACCCGAGTAATCGATCTCTCACCGTACGATCGAGAGAGTGAGATCCGCGTCGTCCGCTTCGGCGTGTCCTAGGGGAAGAATCCCGCGGGCTGCGGAGCAATCAGGAGCGCGAAATTGCGATCGTGCGGTGATGATTCGACGGCTCCTCCGCGGGGACGCCGTTGAGGGCGGCGTCAGTGAGGGTATAAAAGAAGCAGCAGAAGCTCGTTCTCGAGCAGATTAACAAAAGAAGGGCTTCCTTTTTCATCTTCTTCCTCAGAAGTAGCAGAAGGACTTATAGTAGCTGCTAATTTCAGGAAGAGTTAGAAGGTTAGTTTTGCGATTCTTGTATATTTCTCGTGTGTTTTTCTTTTCTTTTCTTTTCTTTTGTGCAGTGGATTGATGACGAACCCTTGAATCATAGAATTTTTTAATCTTACTCTGTCACTACGACTGCTTCTTTTGGTGAAGAGTTAGAAGGTTACTTTATCGATTCTTGTCTGTTTCCGGGGTTTGCTTTTGTATGGTGGAATTGGTGAGGAATCTGGAGTTATAGTGTTTTCGAATTATTCTCTGTCGGATCTGTGAAAAGTTTTTTTGTAGATTTTTTTTTTTTTAGAATTTGTTGAGCTCTGATGGCTTCGATTGCTTTGAAGTGTGTATTTGACGGTCGTAGGAGAGACTGTGCTACGTATAACCAAAGGGGCTTTGCGGTTTTGGAGTGTGATTGATTGAAGGAGGTAAAGGTTTCAGTTCGGGATTTTTGTGTTTTGAATTTTGACTGCTAGTTTTCTAGATTTCACATGAATTTCATCCACCATGTGGTTTGTATACATGTTAAGGTCTTGTATCCTTTTGTTAAGAATTGGGAAGGGAACGATGCTATCTGTGAGTTAACGCACATGAATTAAGCTTGATTGTGTTAGTTAGAACCATTTTTGTTAGTGATCCTGTTTGAAATATGTGGAGACGGCGTACTGGGTAGGTGACCTTGATATTAACTATGCGAAGACTCCAATTTAGAAAAGATGACTCTAAATGGTTCTGCGTGTCCAAAGGGGCGTTAGGAACCGGGCCAGAGAGGAGGTCCCCAGTGCAGATCCTCCGACGCTTAAATCAGTGATCCAATTGAAGGCGATGAATAGTAAATGAACAGCGGCTATGAGTATGTAAAGTTGTGTAGCATCGTATACCTATGCCCGTAGATGAAGACCCTCTTTTATAGTGTTATTGTTTGTTTATGCACGAATCTCAAAGCGCTTCTAAAAAATGACATACCATAAAGATGATCTGACACCTTTCCCAAAATAGATGCACAATCCCTGCGTTTGGCAGGCTAGAAGCTTCTGGTGTACAATTTGCATATAGAATATTCTCTGTCTTCCATGACACAAAATGCCAAAAAGGAATATGAAACCGTTAGGTTGAGGGGCCCACAATATGCTCACTTGATAAGCCGACCGAGTCCTTTGTAAAACCCGATCGACTATTGCTTGCAAGAACCACAGGGTTGGATTTAGGGGATGTTGTTGGGGATTCCTCCTTCACTCGACCTTTTAGTTTGGCCACTAAATTCGATCAAACCAAGTGTTTAGTTTGTCCGATCGGACTATTGGTCCGTTCGGTTGGATAACTCGGCCAGAATAGTTGATCATGGTAGCCCGAGTGATGAAGAGGACTTTGCTCTGGAGGGTACTTACTCAGTTCGGAACTCCAACCATGGTTCGATCGATCAAAGGGTTCGATCGAATTAAGGGTCTGGTCGGATGACAGCTCGGTTGAGACAATCGTATGCATTGACCCCTAATGCTGACACTCATTGACTTTGACTGCCATGTCAGTCGATCTCCTTGATTTTGACCTGACTTAGAGGCTCTACCTTATTCACCGTATCAGTTAGGATTTAGGAATTTGTCGTACTAAGCCATGTTTATTCCTATAGAAGGATGTAAGTGTTGAGGCAACATGGGGTTCTCTCCTTCAATTATGTGCACAGAAATAGGTGAGGGAAACCCCCATGGGACAGGCAGATGGTCATTACATGGGGCGTTGCAACCAAAAGGTCTAGAGATCAATTCCTAACAGCGAAATATTTGTCAGGTTTCTGCTCTCCTCCATGCAATAGTCACTGTTTAAAGGCAAAGTCATCTGTGATTTATCTCTCTGCAAATGATTGTGAGACCGTGAGATCGGTTGTGTTCTGCGTCCGGGATTAGCGTATGACTTTTTGCCAATTCTCTCCCTTTGTGTAGTGTTTTTGGGCTTGATCTTTTCTTCACTTTCCCAATTCTCCTCCCTCCTTCCGAGGTTAAACTATTTAATGTGAATATTATTAAACTTAGTTACTATATATATATATATATATATATATATATATATATATATATGTGGAAGATTATCTTCTTTTATGGTGAAACACATTCAATTGTTAGCATTCGATGTGACCCTCTTTCATTTTCCATCAATAATATCATGCTTTTCTTGCTGCTAATTCCTAAAGTAGTTTGTTCTTGTTTTCCATTGTATGTAGGTATTTCATGGATGATTGGTAGTCATCCTAGGCATGGACTTCCGTCGGCCCTATGGATTATACAATGCAGAAATCTCCTGTGAATTGCCTTCACCGAGAAATATAGTGCCTACCGAATGGACATTTGATCCCATCAAAGTAGCTCTTGCTAATGCATTGGACTCCCCTCTTTCTTGCCAATTCGAGTGCAATAATTTCTCAAGGCCGACCAACAGTCATGATCTGTGGTTAGACTCCATCAGTGCATTTGAGCAGGAACTTTCCCTAGATCATCCTCAAGCAGGTAACATGGCGACATCAGATTCACTTCATGTGGCTTCCCATCAGAGCATCAAGCATGCTTTACAAGAGATCGAGATGGTTCTCATGGCGCCCGATAGTGATGAACCAAAAACTAATATTGTCTATGAGACAGATGAAAACAAACAACCCCAGCCTATAAAGCAGTGGTTCTCGACTGATGAGATCCAACCGGATCAGCATCTCTCTGCTATAGCGAATTCAGATCATGAACTCCGTCCGGAGAAGCGTCTTCGAGGGATGAGCAAGCAATCAGATGGTCATGTGGAGCTGCTTCTCAACAAAGAACCAAAAGGTGATGTGAAACAGCTACTGATCAAGTGTGCCGAAGCCTTATCTGAGAATAAGATGGATGCATTTGAATCATTAGTAGGAGAAGCCCAGAGTCTTGTTTCCGTCGGCGGTGAGCCTATCCAACGTCTCGGCGTGTATGTGCTGGAAGGGCTCGCTGCAAGGCTAAAGGTTTCTGGCTCCAACATATACCAAACACTACAGTGTCACCAACCGACTAGCAAGGAACTTCTGTCATACATGCGAATCATGTACGATGTCTGCCCATTCTTCAAATTTGGATACATGGCCGCCAATGGAGCAATTGCCGATGCGCTAAAGAACGAGAACAAGATCCACATTATAGACTTTCAGATCGCGCAAGGAACCCAATGGATCACTCTGATACAGGCACTAGCCGTAAGACCTGGGGGTCCTCCTCATGTGAGAATAACCGGAATCAATGATCCAGAATCGATGCACGCCCATGGCGATGGATTGCAGCTAGTTGGGAAGATGTTGTCTGACATGTCGAGAAAGTTTAAAATTCCCCTCGAGTTCAAATTGTTTGCTGCACACAGCTCTGTGGTTACGAAGGAGCTGCTGGGCATTAGGCCCGGTGAAGCACTGGCAGTGAACTTCACTCTCCAGCTGCACCACACACCTGATGAAGGCGTGGATGTGAGCAACCCCCGGGATGGATTGCTAAGGATGGTCAAGGGCTTGTCGCCCAAAGTGACAACCTTAGTGGAGCAGGAGTCCAACACCAACACAACACCATTCCTGACCAGGTTCGTGGAGACACTGGACTACTACTCTGCGATGCTCGAATCGATCGATGTGACGCTGCCGAGGGACAGCAAGGAGAGGATCAATTTGGAGAAGCATTGTTTGGCAAAGGACATAGTGAACATCATTGCTTGTGAAGGGAAGGAGAGGGTAGAAAGGCATGAGCTGCTGGGTAAGTGGAGGTCGAGGTTTACCATGGCAGGTTTTCAGACTTACCCACTGAGCCCATATGTGAACTCAGTGATAAAGACTTTGTTAGGATATTACAGAGGTAACTACACATTGGTAGAGAGAGATGGGGCAATGTTGTTGGGGTGGAAGAATAGGAACCTGATCTCAGCTTCTGCTTGGCACTGAGAGGAAGATTCAGTATTTGAAGCAGTGAGGAGCCTGAGAATTGTTTATATGTACTCATTTTTTTAAAATAAGTATTCGATGCGGCTGTGGATCTATCTGTTTGCCACAATTATCTTAGAACTTAATGAGTAATTGATAAGGATATTACGTGTCTGTTAAAAGTCACAAGAAAGAATCGTGTTAAACTCATATTTTAGTTCATATCAATTACTCAGCCCGTCAGAGTTCAAATTGAATTTCAAATTCTCATTCCTGAGTTCACATCAAATACTCATCTGATCGGGAGAGATTGCGATATGTTCGCCTTGGTAAAGTCAACTGTGCATAGAGGCGCGGCGATGAGGATGTTGTAGGGGACGAGGTCGGAGGCGATCGATCAAGGCCATCAAAGTTGGCGGATTTGACATAGGTGGTGAGGAGGCTGTTGAAGGACATGGCACGGCTCAGACGAAGCCAAGATCAGGGAGCTTGCGGAAGGTCGACATAATAATAACTTGTGCATTGCTTAATCCGTATGAATTCTAAGAAATTGAAAGAGAATTCTAAACAGGAAATACACAATTTTGAGCATGAATCTAGTTTCAACGTAAAGCATGGCATAACAAAAGAAATACATAAACATACAACAATGTACCTAATTGCAACAGAAGATCCATTGTCATGTAAAGCGTCATCCTTCCTGAGGTCTCGAAACAAAGGGTGGTCTTCCGAAGGAACTAGGGTGACGAAGCCAAAACTCTTCATCAATGGAGAATGAAGAGATGTGTCAAGATGCCCTAATTCAACGGGGACCACACATTTATATAGGATCTAATCATTATCAATGCATAGATGATAACAGATTGGATTAAAAGTTCTACATATTTAACCCACATCCAATAATATAAAATCGAATAAATTTTAGTTACATCACCTAAACTAATTCTGTTCACATAATAAATTAAAGTCCACCTTAAAAACATAAAATACAACACAAAATCCATTATCCATCCCTGTCATCGTTACAAGAGAATCATAATTGCCAACCAAAAGTACTTCAGGTTTCATTTCCGGTATTCATTCCCTATGGCTTTGATGTTATTAACCACTATCTGAACAATAAGGAGGTGTTTGATTTAAGTGATTACGCATAATTTTAATTATGTGATTATATAGTAATTATTTAACCAATGTTATGAGGAATAAAATATAATCAGAGGATTTTTGGTTTAATTTAAGTAATGCAATAAAACTTCGTTTTTTGAAGATTTTAGTACATAATCTAGTGTGATATTTTATTTAGGGGGCGTTTGGTTAAATGATGAGATTCACTATGGGTATGAGTTTGATAGTAGGGTAGAATGAGAATAGGAATAGAAATGAAACCCATCAAGTTATATGAGTTTGGTTGATTCCCATAAATCTAGTAATCATTCCCAAAATGTCATTCCCAAACTCACAATCTAAACACTATCTTTTACTATCATTCCATTCCCTCATTCTCAAACCCATCAACCAAACACCCCCTTAATTTATTCCAATTATAATTAGAAGTTGATCGATTTAATTAACTAAAGTTTTAATCTAATACATAAGTTCAAAAATAAAAAAAACAAACATACCATCATCATCTTCCTCCTATGCTGCCTCTCTGTTGTTGCCGCCCACTTGCTGCTTGTAGGGGTGTAATCGAGTCGAGTCGAGCCGAACTCTTGAATGTTAGAGTTTGACTCGTTTATAATCGAACCGAGCTCGAGTTTTATTTAATAAATATATTCATGGCTCACGCGCTTTTATCGAGCCTAAACAAGCTTAATAAATATAAATTATAAATTTAAATATTTATTAAAAACTAAATTATATATTTAGATAAAATTATAATATTCTTATTAAAATTTATAATTTTATTCTAATAAATAAATTTAATATATTTGTCTATATTTTTCATAAATAGAGTGTAAAATTTATAAATCCAATATCAAAACTATTATTTTTTTATTTAAAAGTTGATTTATGAGCTTAACGAACGTGTTCACGAGCTAACAAGCCGAGTATTGCGAAGCTTGAGCTTGGTTTGTTTATATTAAACGAGTTCAAACGAGCTTTATCAAATCGAGTTTCGAATAGCTCACAAGCAGCTTGGTTCATTTACACCCCTATTTGTCGCCACTTGCCGCTTGTCGCTACCGCCACACGTTGTTGCCATTGTTGGCCGTCGCACTACCACTAGCCACCATCTGCCCACCGTTGTTGCCTACAGCTACTCGTTGTTGCCACCTCTGCCACCCTCTGCCGCTACTGCCACCTCCGCCATCTAGTGCAGCCCATCGCCCACTGCTGTTGCTACCACCTCCGGTCGCCACGAAGTTTTGCGGCGATCTGCACGTGTTTAGGAATGTAGCGTCACTGCCCTGCCACCTTCGCACCGCCCCCGTTGACAATCTGGCACTGCCTGCACCCACTGCCATCGACCGTCACCCACTATTGTCGCCGGCCACTACCACCTCCGACCACCTCTCCACCGCATGCCACATGAAGCTTCGCAGCAAACTGCCACACCACATCACCCTATTGTTTTCCGATCCTTCCGAGGGTAATTTCAGAAAAAAAAATTATTTAATCTCCGGAATCAAGAAAAATCTTAGGTGACCCATGGTTTTCTAATTCCGGATTTGATGTCGAGATTGATGATGTTTGCTGACGTTTAGAATCAAGAATTCAGAAAAACTTGGAACTAAACACAGTTATCCTAAATTACCATAGATAAATAATTAATCTTGGTTATCTATAATATTCCTGAACCAAACACGTTCTATGAGTGCATTGGTATCCCCTCACAAATTATGGAATCCTGGTAAAAGTAATTGACCTGTGCAATAACTTTTTTATTAGGTAAGTGCTCATCTCTAAGTCCAAATAGTTGGAACAATCTATTCCTGCAGTAACAAGGTCTCGAGGAGCTGGAACAACAGCTAAGCTATCGCAAAAAAAGTAAGTGATGAACAACATTTCAAAGAAACCCGGCGATGTCGGAGCTCCAGCAGGAAATCCGTTAAAAACAGAATGGGCAAACGGGTACTATCTCACACCTTATCGGCTCCAATATTTAAACCCACACGAATCATCTGCCAATACTTCCTGATATTGGATTACTTAAATGTCTATAATACCCCTACAATTGTCCATATTTCACCATCCAACGGCTTGTTGTTTCCGTAGAAATTGAGTCTACCTGAGGGCTGAAAAAAACCCATGTCCTCACTTACCTCCGTTTTGATCCGATCCCTCTCTGTCATCGCGACAAACCCTCGTCGCTGGAGCGATTTCCACTACATGCGTCCGAAAATCTAGATTTGGATTCATTCTGGTCCCATGGATCTCGGAGGCGGAGTGGATTTCTCGACGGCGGCGGCGGCGGCGAGATTAGCGGCGTCGAACTTGTCGAGTTGGTGGGACGAGATCAACGAGTCGCCCAAGTGGCAGGACGGCGTGTTCTACTTCCTCTGCGCCGCATACGCACTCGTCTCCTACGCCGCCCTGGTTACGATCCTTTTCCTTCACTTGTTCGCTGTATATTTACTTTTTTTCTGCTCTATTTTTCCATGTTTAACTTGGTAATTTGTCGCTGGTTGGCTGAATCTTCGCTTCTTTCTGTGTTTGAACATTATAATATGAGTTTGATGCTGAACTATACAGACCAAACAAGTTATTTATGAAAGAAATTAATTTATGTTTAGTTTGATCTTACCATCTACATCTTTGGTTGCCTGTATTATTACTATATTATGCTTTATAGGGAGATTTGAGAAATTGCTATAACAGTTAGAGGTTGGTTTTTAATATTACTCTATCCACCGCCGCTGATACTAGAATTTCAGGAAAGTAGACACAGGAATGATTTATGTAAGGGCCAGTAAAATGTTTTCGTAGAATAATATTTTCTGGACTTTCCAGTGTTTGGTGTAATGTAAATCATAGTGTGGAAAATTTTCTGTTGGTCAACAGAAAATATGAGCATTTTTGTTGGAAGTCAAAGACGATGCTGGCATGCTACTCCAGTCTCCACCCTTGTTTATAAGGCCACCTTTGCCCTCCTCCCTCATTCCACGAGCGCCATCTTCTCTCCGTCATCTATCAGAAGTCTCCTTTTTCCTTTTCAGCAAGCCCCTCCTCCACCCTTTATTTTTCCCCGTTGTGCTCAACGGAACGAGGAAATTATTTCCCATGGTGCACCAAACATAGAAAATGCTCCTTTCTTTTGTTTAGCAATTTTTGAGGAAAAATATTTTACACTGACATAATATTTTATGTGAAATGAACAGTACCTAGCTAAGATTTCTTTCTTGTTTTTTTTACTTCAGAGACTTGTATGGATTTCTAAAACTGCATAACGTTTCAAATCCTTTATTAACATCAGAAGTGCTAACAAGCACCTTCTTGAGCAGAGATGTGCTAGTTAATTGAGATTGATGACCAATTTGCTTACTAATATATGCTTTTGTAGTGTCAACTGACACTACTCATTTAGTTGCCTGTAAATATGATTTTCTCTCGTGAATATCTGTTATGGAATTAACTTTGTCTAAGATTCACCAGATTCGTATTTATGTTAGGAACTGATTTCATAAACTTCTTTCGGTTTCAGGTTCAGTTGATTAGAATCCAATTACGTGTACCCCAATATGGTTGGACCGCTCAGAAGGTTTTCCATTTTATGAATTTGATTGTGAATGGAGGTGAGCAAACAACATGATCACTTATCTAACATACAAGACCTTGCCACTATATAAGTGCTCATACATTAATCTTTGTACAGTGCGTGCATTTGAATTTGGATTTCACACGCAAGTATTTCTATTCAGGCCCAAGGTAAATGCATTGGAAGATAGTCTGGAATTCTATTTACCATAAGTGAAACTATAATTAAAATTTTTTGAAGAAAAATGATATGCTCAAGGAAAGAATCTCAATGAAATGCTCAAGGATAGACACATAAAATGATGGGCCCACAAAAAGTGAAATGGTGGGCCATAAATTTATGTGTCTATCCTTGAGCATTTTATTGAGATTTTTCCTTAAGTGTATCATAGCTCTTTTTTGAATCACTCACATTGAATCATAGTGGGTCACATATAATTATCTTTTTGTTATAGCCTGATTGTCCAAGCCTTCAAGGTAATGGTGTAAGTTAAATTTGGCTGCTAAAGAGAATGTGAAAATAAAAGCAAATAAAACTAACTAGAAAGTATCACTGGCAGCCTAAGATTTTATCAATTTGAAATTCCCAGTATGAATCTTCAAGTTTATTTTAACAAAGTCCTTTAAAAAATGTTAGCTGTGGTGTAAAACATTCATTACTTGAGAAAAATATGGTCATAACATAGACATTGATTTTGAAAAGTCTTATGGTCAAGGGGTTTTGATATCTGAACATCAATTACAATCCTCTAGTTCTTCTGGGTATGATCGAATAAGTATGTATTCAGTATCACATCTATCAGGTATGTTTTCTTTGTTAGTTCATAGCTATTTTATGACTTGTGTAACGTAAATACCATGGGTGATATTTGATGAGATACAAAAGAGATAAACATATTTACTTTGATTAGCAATCAATTTAATATTTTTCTTGGTTATTCTAGGTATTTACTATAGCTCTACTGGATCTTCCAAGTCTGTTTTTCTTCTCTACGTATACACTGCTTGTGTTGTTCTGGGCAGAAATATACAATCAGGTAAGTTAGAGGAGCATCTCAATCATCCATATGAAAGTGTATTGTGTTGGTAGCATATCGCTAAAATCAATAAGATTTCATTTTCTTGAATTTTTCAGGCTAGAAATTTCTCAACAGACAAAATAAGGATTGCGTACATTTGCATCAATACTGCCATTTATATTTTCCAGGTTTGCCTTTTCCTTCTCTCAGTCATTCCCTAACTTAATTTTCTTGTAAAATTTTGAGTTTTTTTTTATCATGTTGCTTTGGTCTATGAATATTATTTATTTATTAAGATAGTTGAGGAGAATCATAGACAATAGAATTTATATATTAATTTTACTGATTGTAAAAAACTCATGATAGAATGTCTATGTTTAATTTTACTGAATTTATATAGAGTGACTTGTAAAACAATCACAAAGTCTTTAAAAATTTTAAATAAATTAGATGCAAATATGACATTCTACATCTAGTCGTATTTTTTTTTATAATAGCAATTTAACTCAAGAAAATACTTTTGCTCCATTTTTATATTCCGATCAAATGCAAAAATAAATAAACTACTTTCTTTGAGAAATGATTCAATTTGCTTTGAAGTAAATGACGGTTAGGTGGTCTTTGCTATGTTTTGCAATAATTCAATGTGGATTTCGTAATGGATAAGTTTTCATTAGTTTCTCTTAAAAAATGTTGTGGAAGTTAA
Organism: Zingiber officinale; assembly: GCF_018446385.1. Classification (NCBI taxonomy): domain Eukaryota; kingdom Viridiplantae; phylum Streptophyta; class Magnoliopsida; order Zingiberales; family Zingiberaceae; genus Zingiber; species Zingiber officinale. The sequence goes on from NW_024589822.1 coordinate 193,058, forward strand.
GTGACTCGTGAGAAAAAAACTGAAGCGCCTAATCAGAACAAAGTTGTTACTGCAATTCATTTTGGTTATCTACAATGGATCAGGTGTGTATCTGGGTATACTTGTTGTTAAGTTACAGCAGCATAGTAGATTCATTGGGGAAAATCTTTATAGCAGGTAATCTAATCTAGCTATCCTTTCTTTTTCCTCCTTTAATCCAATTTTATAATTGTGCTTTTGCTTCTGTAATTTCAGTGGTTTCATTCATAGCTGCACTTGGATTTGCAATTTTTGGTGGCAGGTAATTATTTATATATTTTCTTTTTGAACATCTTGATCAGTGCGAGTAGCAATGTGCATTATTTATGTGTGTTTATGTGTTGCTGGATAGGCTGTTTTGCATGCTGCGGCGATTCCCAATTGAATCAAAAGGGAGGAGAAAGAAACTTCATGAGGTATTTATTGATGCTTAAATTGGGTTTCAATATTTCTAAAAATGTATGAAAAGTATTGCCTTTCGTCAATCTTTTCAGTCGTCATAAGAAAGACGCCATAAGAAAGAGCAACCAGTTTTCTAAAAGTATTTGCTTATATTGTTATTTGATAAACCATACAAAATAAGAAGTTAAACAGACGGACTCTCAGCTTGGAATACTATCCAGAAGCTTTTGATTTTTTTTTGGAAAATAATTACTTTTTTCTCTTTTTTTCTGCATAGAGGAAAATCATAAGTGCTATCTAAATACAAGGCTTAAAGTTTTGTTCTGAGCTGAATTTAGTCTCTGTTGGAACAAAATGAGGAGGTGGGTGTGGGACTATGGAGGGTTAGAATGAAGAAGAGTTCGCATATTTGGGATGGCTAGGGAATCATGTTAAGGTTATTGGTTTAGGTGTTAATCTTTTCAGGTTTAGGCCGTAGCCTTTGTTTCACACCTCTCTCGTTTCATTGCATCCTGAAGAGAAGTAGACCAACATCAGCAGGCGACAGTGAGCGATGGCAAGGGATTTGTGCTTGAGCTATGTATCACCTGTGTTAGTTCCATTTCAGTTTCAGTCGAATGATATGTTTCATCTATGACAGCTGAAAAGGAATGGCCTTCAAACCATACGTGAATATGTTAGTGTTATGTGTTTTAGATTCCTAACTGTTCAAATCAGCTCAATGGCATCAAAAACTGGCTCAAGCAAGGCGCAACCATAATTTGGGACAAAAACATTGTCACTAGGTTTTGCCTAGTCTTCCTATGAATACATGCCTTAGATCAGCAATGAAATGATATTTATGATAGCCTTTTCATTTTCTGGAACTGAGCTCACTTTACTGGATGCTAACGCCGGCAATTCATATCAGCACCAACATATGATTTCCCACTGATCAGGAATGTGAAATCTGATGCAGGTTGGATCTGTCACAGGCATATGCTTTGCATGTTTTCTTATCCGATGCATTGTGGTGAGTTGATGATAAATTTTGGGCCTTATTCCTTTCATTGTTCTGAAAAATGCCCAAAAATGAATTCATAATGCTGCTTGGAGTGCCACATTTGAAAAAAATGTATCCATCTTTTCTCTTTGTAGGTTGGACTGTCTGCATTCAACGCAAATGCCTCTCTGGAGGTTTTGGATCATCCCATTCTAGACCTTGTATATTACATGGTATGTTTAATTTATTAGTTTCATAAATTAGCTCATGGTGATATCCTTCTAATACTGTGATTCTCGATGTGTTTATTCAGCTTATATTCATATCAATCTAGTACTGTGATTATTTTTTGACGTGGTGTGTTTAACACGGCTCTTTTGTGAATTTGCTTATGGCCGAATCCATCTAATACTTGATTCTTCATTGACGTGATATGTTTAACACGTTTGTTTTGTCAATATGCTTATGACCAAATCCATCTAAGAGTATATATTTTTTTGTACTATATTCTTTTTGACATGATATATTTAATACATTAGTTTTAAAAAATAGATTATGATCATATACATCTAATACTGTGATTCTCCTTTTCAATTGGTATGCCACATACGTTGGTCTCATAAATTAGCATACGATCACATCTATCTAACACTGTGATTCTTGTTTTGATAGCTGACTGAGATACTCCCCTCAGCGCTTGTGCTGTACATACTTCGTAGGCTACCTCCAAAGCGAGTGTCAACGCAATACCACCCTATCCAATAGTGGAGGAGCTAAATACTATTTTGAGCTTGGCATTGTGGGCTTCTGTTTATATTGGGGACAATAAAACGAAGGAAATGGTGAACAGCATTTAATTTATTATTGCTTTTCCATTATATCTCTGGATCCTTGATTCTTGAATGATAACTTATGATCCTCCGTGTTGATCTTGGGACGGATTGACGGGAACGCTGGGAGCAAGCGTATTTGCCTTTTGCCACCTTGAATGATAACTTATGATAATTTTTTTTTTGTTAAATTATATATATATATACACACACCATTTGAGAGATTTGTTCTCGACAAAAAATGATGAATTTGTTGTTACTGAATGTTTGGCTGGTTTGATCAATACTTCTTGATCTAGATGCAGACAATTATTTCTTGCTATTGGTTTCACATATTGAATCTTAACCTCCATTTTTGAAATTTTAAATATTCAATCCTCATAAAACTATGTTTGTATCAGCTATTCAAAACTGATTATCCGAATCATTTCACTTCTAGAAATTTGATAACTATTTAAATTAATTAAATTGTTCTATTACATTGTTAATGATGTCTTTATAAGTTCTTTATTTATTCTTCTTGTCCGTAGGGTCGGTCAAACTGGATTTATTATTTTTTAATTATTCTTCTTGTCAATAGGGGCACCGTTCAATTTGAAAAATAAGTATATTTTTAGGACGTGACAAAAGCAACAACTCTAAACGATATAATCAGTTAAAAAAAAATATTCCATCATCCTTATCAAATAAAAAAAATACTAAAATTCTAAATTACTCAATTAAAATTACTTCTATTTCATTATATATCATATTTAGGAGATATTTAATTATAAGAAGGAGAATTTTTAATGATGAATTTTGTCTCAATTTTATTTGATTTTGATTTATCAATTAGAATTTTAGTTCTTTTTTAGTTAAGTGAAAATAGTGGAATGAGTTTTTTTGTTAATTATTCTTTTTAGAGTTGTCTTTTTTTTTTTGTTATTTATGTTGGTATATGCATAAATTTTATGAGAATTTTTATCTTTTTTTATTATTAAAAAATGATAAAAAAAAAAATAAAGGCATTATAATTTTTTTTACATCTGACTTTTCGTTAAAGGGATTAAATGTTATTTTTGAATAAAATGGGTAAAATGTCATTGGATAGAAAACACAAGGATTAAATACCCTGTTTTTTATTCATTCACTTGCAATTCTTTTTTATTACCATAAATATGTTATTTTCTAATAGTTTGTTTTTAAACTACCCCAAAAACATACCTGGAGTGACAGTCAAGTAAATAGCTCCAACTCGAAGGTTACCCTGGTCTGCCTCCTGTAGAATTGGCACCGTCAACTTTCCTTCCCTTCCCTTCGGACTTCGCCTTCCCCTCATTCCGTTCGATCTCACAGGAAGCTAGGGTGTCCAGATCATAGCTACGGATCCCTTCTTCAATCCCTGCAAAACGCAAATCTACTACGCCGCTCCAGATCAAGGTCATTCCGAGCTCGAATTTATTCCTTTGCCCTAACTGTTGTTTGTTCTCGCTAATGTTGATTTCATTAGCTCAGATTTGGTCAAGACCATGAATATTTCGATTTGAGTAGTCTATCTTTCTCTTTTTATTGCCGTCCTATTGCTTATATTGCTGCGACAATAAGTCATATTCATCGAGTTTATAAAACGAAGTACTGGGAATCAGGTTTGTCCCTTTTTTTTTTTTTTTTTCAAAAGGTGATCTATGTGGTAGTATGTTTATCAATCTCTTTGATCGAATAAGCTTGGTCGCTGAATTCGTAGACATGTTTCTTAAACTTTTTTTGGTCAAAGTCAGATTTTCAAGTACAATATTCGACAGATGTTTAGTCCCAATAGGTTCCTTGTATTAGTTGCGAATTTTTTTAGTGTCTCAATCTACGGGCAAACTGACTTCGACGTTTGGAGATCACTAAAAATTTCAATAGCATGGTTTAGCTATCTGCCCTGTGCAGTTTAAGTGAAATTTATCAAGCAATGTTTTGGGAAATCTGGTTTCTCCCTTTATAGGGACATGTGATATTATGTGCTTCAGGCTTTTTGATTTATTGAGCTTGGTTGCTGAACTAGTAGGAACGTTTCTGGCGGTTTTGTGGGTTAAATTCACATTTTGGTGGATAATTCAGATTTTAGTGTTCCTTCTGCCAATCGGGAGGTGAAACTATAAGTTTCTTCCATGACAACGAGCATGGGACTAAATTTAAAGCCTTGCTCGGTTGTTTCAAGTCACCACAAATACTAAAAGCACTATTCCATTGTTACCCTCTTTGTCCTTAGAATGAGAAATTAAGCAAGGTTTAAAATTTCGACCCGTGCCGAGGTTTTGGTCTTGGACCGGAACGATACAGTGTCGGTATCGTATCGTGTTGTGCCGATATAGTTTCAGTGTTTTTTAAATATAAAATATATTAATTAAAAAATAAAATATCTAACATAAATATTTAAAAAATAAACAATATAAAAATAATCTTTAAAAAAAAGGAAAAGATATGAAAATAGATAATAAATAAATAAAAATTTTATTAGGGTTGAATAAAACATATTTAGATTATTTCCATCATAACTGGGAGTTGATTAAAATAATTAACCTAAGTTTAATTAAAAAAATCTGAAATCCGACACCATTCGCGAGCTCGCGCTACTTCGGCGGTGTCGCTGGGTTGCGTGACCTGTCAGCCATGCCCGCGGGGTTCGCGTGACTCCTCCGGCGCAACCACAATGGTTGTGCGACCCTGTGCGACCCCTCTGCAGTGACCATAGGGTCGCACAACGTCTCTGTGGCGATAGTGAAAGGGTTATGCACCCCCTTTGATGTTGTTGCAAGGTCGATCGACCCCTCTGCTGCGGCCACGGGGTCGCGCAACACGTCGCAACTGTCGTGGGTCTGGTACCGGGGTTGTGCCGACCCCTTCGTTGCAGCCACGGGGTCAAGCAACACGTCGCAGCTGTCGTGGGTTTGGTGCCAGGGTTGTGCTAGTGCCGATCGCCAAGTGGAACGAGATGTTTCGTCCGTTTCGGCCGTCTCGGCACGACATTTTAAACCATGAAATTAAGTATTGGGGATACTATTAGTATATGATTGATTTTCTTCTTCTTTCTACTTGCTCTAACCAAATCATCTTTCTTAAGGTTTCTTTACTCTCTCTAACCAGGAATTAATTTCTTCTCCTTTATCATAAAGCACTTCCAAATCAAACAAGAAGTTGAAAGAAATTCACGTAAAAGCCTAAACAAATCCTTTGTGTCCCTAACTTGTCCTTCAAATTGTATCTCAGTGATTATAATTAGAAATCAAGTTGTAACACTTCATTTTAGTTAAGTTGTGGGCTAATAAATAAGCTTGATAAAATTAGATGAGTGAACTAAGTTAAACATTTGGGGCCGGTCGTTGAACTTGACAAGTTTATGGCTCATTTCTCTTAACTAAGCTAGTTGTAAAAATGACTATTATTGCAGAGTATTATTCTCATGCATGGTTAGGTGTTGGAAAGGGCTACTTGGTGTAGCCACCATTAAGCCTCCAAATTGTTATGTTGGTTGAAGGTTATGAGTTGACTGAAACGTCAAGGCTCAAACAGGGGATTGGTAAATGAGGTAGTTCTCTTATTTGAGCAGATATTGTTTCTGAACTTTTGATATGAAATCTGTAAGGGAAATAATTGGTAAATGGCTAATTTCCATCATTGTCATCATTATATCAACCGATCATAAGAAAGTGCCACAGTTTGCTGCTTTGATCCATTTTGGCATTATTCTTGTGCTACTCGCATAATCTTCATTGTGTTACCTTGCAAGGCTGGGCGAGAGGTTTCCATAATATAAGAGGCAGTTCCAACCATGGTGATAGCAATTTCTTCTTCAACCTTCTCACTCACCTCCCACTTCCTTCGGGCCATACCTCCCGTATCTTTCTATTGTGATCCTGCTGTTTCAACACCAAAAATACTCTTCAAATCTTCAGCAGCTTTACCCCTCTCCCGTCATCGAATGAGCCAGACATTGCTGTACCTCTCCGTCCACTCCGTCGAGCTTCAGAGCAATGATGATTGCTTGAAACAAAGAAACATTCACAAGAGGAGGTTCAGCGGAGTAGTGCAAGCCACAGAAGTGTCCCAATCTGGCTCCATTGACTCCCCGGTGATGCAGGTCATGGAGAAGAAGATCAAGGAGCAACTAGATGCAGATGTTGTCGTCGTGAAGGATGCCTATGGAGATGGACGACATGTAAGCATCAATGTTGTCTCAAAGGCATTTGAAGGACAGTCCTCCTTGAACAGGCAGAGGATGGTGTACAAAGCCATATGGGAGGAGCTTCAGAGCACTGTCCATGCTGTTGATCAAATGACCACAAAAACTCCTACTGAAGTTGTTGCAGAAAACTGAAACTTAGAGCAGTCTATAGACCAGATGAACAATTTCAAAGCTTTTTTTTAGGTTATATTTCAAGCTGTGTGACATTATAATGAAATGCCCAACAATTTTTTCAATTTGCTGGTTCCACTGTTGAAAGTTAAGGGTCTGTATGATTTTCGGAACTAATTTTTAAAATTGCCTTTTTTTAACACTAACTATTGAGCCAGATTAAAGGAAACCTTTACGTCTGATTTTAAAAGGGATCCATCTGTATTTTGGTAGGCCAATAGCTAAAACCCACTTTAACAATAATTGTATACAGGTATTTTCTTTTAAACTTATTTTTCAAGAGCTCTTTATCTTTTAGAATTATTAAAATATATTTGCAGTTCTCAAATTATCATCATTTTATGGTTGGATGAAAATATCATTTTTTGATTTAATCAATAATATCATTCCACGGTGTAATAATAGTAGGGATGATAATTGTTGTCGGTGTAATAATAGAATTCTATATTATCCGTTTTTATATACTAATAGTTTGTTTAGTTGGTCATTCTATAAAAATATATTAAAATTAATATTATATTTTAAAAAATTTAGAGATATTTTAATAGTTTTAAAATTGAAAGGGCTTTAGAAAAACAAGAAGCCACAGAAAATTTTAAGTAGTTGCAAAGTAAATATCTCCAACGCGAAGGATATACAGGTCAACTTCTCTCTGGAATATGATGAGCTCCGTCAAGTAAACGATTGCTTTCCTCTTTTTCTTCTCGTAGAGGAGAAACTACACGAATAGGAGAGGGTGGTTCGCTCCCTCTCCGTCGATCTCTAGAAGCAGCTAGGATTTTCAAGGTTATTACTTCCGCAAATCCTACCAGATCCAGATTTCGTCTTCGTGCTTCTAGTCGGGGTGAGTTCTAGTGCGAATCTTGTTGCCCTACCGGTTGTTTGTTTGCCTCGTTATTATCTGTAAGTTCGATTTGGTCGAAATCTGGAATTCGAAGATCTTAGCTGAGTTCCCAGTGCGAATCTTGTTACCCTACTTGTTGTTTGTTTGAACAAATCTCGATCTGCAAGTTTAAACTTAGTCTAGATCTGGACTCTCTCAGTTGGAATTCACTAAAAGACATCGTCTCTCGTTTGTTCCGTTCGTTTCCTGTTTTCTAGATTTGTTGTTGAGGTTAGACAGTGGGATCAATTTTCTAGTTGGCGAAACCAACTTTATTAGATTGGATTATTGCGTTTAGGTTTTAGAAGGTAATTTTCATGGGATTATTTGCATCTTAATGCGAATCTTGCCCCAACCTGTCGTTTGTTGGCACTAATATCGATCTTTGAAATTGGACTTAGTTGAGATCTGGGCTTTCTCAGCTGGAATTTCACTGTAAATGGTTATCTCCTCCTGTTCGTTTTGCTTGTTTCCTGTTGTTTAAATTGTCTGTTCAAAGAGGTTAGGCGGTGGGTGTCGATTTTCTAGTATGTATAGCCAGCTATTTGATCTCGAATTCATGTGTTTCAGCTTTAGAAGGTGATTTCCAGACATTATTTGAATCGTTGTGCTTGTTTCCCTGCTGGTTGTTTTGTTCTATCTGCAAGCAGATTAAGCTTGGAATTAGTCAAGATCTAGATTTTCTTAGTTGGAATTTCACTAAAACAAATTCTCTTCTCTTATTCGTTTTGTTCGTTTTTGTTGCTTAATTTTACTGTTGAATGCAGTTAGACAGTGGACTCGGTTTCCAATTCTGTAACTAACACCTTGAGGTTATACACACACACACACACACACAATTTTAGAAGGTGATTTGGGGAGCATTATTTGCATCTGTTATTTAATTGAATGATCTAGGTTTTTTAAGAAGTATCACTGTCTTAGATAGTGTGTCACGGGTTGTCTCATAGATGGTTCTTGTTGATGATTTGTGATGTTTAAACCAGAAAAATCTTCTTACCACGAAAATTTTCTTGGGTGTTGATATTCACATGTCAATAGCAACTTTGATTCTTATGCATAAGCTCTGCTGTTTGGAGAGCATTATAGAGATGAAGATGACTAGCTGATGATTTTGTTGTGTAGTTAGACTGCTCATCACAATTAGATAATATGGCTTGCTTTACTTTCATATACACTAAGGTTTGTTAAAACATGGACAGATTGTTTGTTCTCCTTTGTTTTTGTTGGCTTGTTGTGTAGCTAGATTGATCATCACCTTTAAATAACATGAACTATTTTTTCTTCTTTAAATTATTAGGTTTGTCAAAGATGGATAGCCTCTGGAAATTGGGAGATGAATTCCGAGGTCAAACAAAAAATTCAGAGGATTATCAATGGTCTGTTATGACCTCCAAGCTGGCTGAACTGACAAGGTCAAAAGTTGGCCGCCAAAATAATTTGGACTACTCGAAAAATGTTATTGAAGCTAAAGCATACAACAAGGTTGAGTACCATGAGGATAACAAACTCGATAGCATCAATCTTGGACTTATGAATCTGGATCTGAAGATAAATGATGCTTCTGTGAAGAGTCTCTTCCATGGTGCTTATAGCATGAGCAATGCGTACCAGAAGAACAATGCTAACGAGATCAATAGCTTCAAGTTGGACTATATTAACAAGTATGCTAAGAACTCTGCCAACAAAGAAGTCAACTACAATAAGAATGATACTAACACTTACAGCAACATCAATAGCAACAGCAACTGCAACAACAATGCTATTGTTGACAAGAGGTTTAAGACATTACCCTCAACAGAGATGCTCCCAAGAAATGAAATTCTTGGTGGTTATATCTTTGTTTGCAACAATGATACTATGCAAGAAGATCTCAAACGACAACTTTTCGGTATGATCTTTTAGCTTTGAATCTTTGATCAATTTGTGAATCTTGGTTGTGATCTGACTTTTGCAATTATTTTGCATTTTGACATAGCTAAAGTATTGTTTGCTTGATGATACATCCTGCTATAATTAACGAATTAATTAGGATACAACCCTAGGTAGCCCCCCTCTATTTATATATGAATAGTATTAATCATATGAAACATTACAAGTAGACCCCAATAGTTTTACATATTCACATAAGGCACGTTATCTTCTGCTGTTATTTATTTTACTTGGAATTTAGACCCATGACATGTATATTTAATTTATGCTATCTGTTACTTGTAAATATCACATGGAAAGTTTTTTTTTATTTGCCTGTTTAGACTGATTGCATATCTATCATGTCATTCTGGATTTTTTTTTTTTTTGCTTACTGTAAAACTTGTCAGTCAATTTATCTCTTTTGGGATAAATATATCCTGCATTATCTTATTATTTTGAAATAAGATCAAGTCTGTACCACTGGCATTTCGGTTTTACGAGTACAAGATTACAATGGGATTCCAGGTCATAGTGAACTGCTTTTTATTTCTTTTTTGTCTTGCTATATTTTTCCAATTGTTATAGGATATTTCCTAATCTGTATGTCAAGCTAAAATACTATGCGCCCATATATGCAACTAGAACAATTCTATCTTTTCCAGTCATTTACTTCGCTTACTTGGTAAATATCTTACATGAAATCCTTGATTGCTACTTGTGTATAAAGGCATGGTTCATTCTAGCTAGAGGTAGCTTAAAATCTAGACAGCATGTGTAGCACTAAATGATTCTTTGTGGCAATTGTAATTGTCAAATGTTTATCTTATATGATCATTAGCTTTCTATGAGAGACCGCTACTTTTAGTTTTGTGTTCCTTCCCTCAGCTAACATTCTGCAGATTTGCTAATCTCTATGCCGTAAACATCTTTTTAGGTTTTGATGCAATTGATTCCTTTAGAAGGTCTTACAATAAATTTCATCATTGTTTGGCCAATTATTTTACATTTTACTAATATAATGGTGATATATAGACCGTGTATGAGTGAACTGAAGTACTCATCACCGCCAAAATGCCAAAACCATTGGACTACAATTTCAATCAATTCTTTACTTTGATTTAAATCATCTTTTTCTTTTCTCCTTGTCATTGGTTACTATCCTTTTTCTTTCTATTGCTCCTAAATATTTAGATCAGTTACCTGTAAATACCCATCCCATCAAGTAGCTGTAAATGCTTTTATCTACTATCCAAGTGTGAATGTTTCATGTCTGTTAACTTTTAGTTACTTTTACATTTGTGTAGCCATTTCATAATGGGCAATTTATATTTCCATCAAGTTATAAAAATTTTCAGCTTTTTGAAATTACACTTGCAGGATTACCTCCTAGATACCGTGACTCAGTCCGTGCCATTACTCCAGGATTGCCACTCTTTCTCTACAATTATACCACTCACCAATTGCACGGGATATTTGAGGTATGCATATTTTCAAATAATTACCTTCAGCATTGAAGATGTCTTTAGGTGTATACTCCAAGTTTTGTCGCCTGTGGCAGAAGCAATGCAGCAGTCAATATAGGGTGTACCATAAACCTAGTGTTTTAGGGTTTAGAGTTTATTTGAGGTTTGCATATTTTCAAATAATTACCTTCAGCATTGAAGATGTCTTTAGGTGAATACTGCAAGTGTTATCGCCTCTGGCAGAAGCAATGCAGCAGTCAATATAGGGTGTACCATAAACCTAGTGTTTTATTTCTTAAAGGCATACTATCTTATGGAGGTGATGTGGGTGAACCTCCATCATCAGCATTCCCACTTCCACCCAGACCCTCCTATTTATCTCCACTTAAGCTCAAACCTTCGCCATAAACTTCAGAGCAGTCCTAGATATACCACCATTTAACCTTATCTCAAACCCAATCTAGACTCACCAAATCCAACACATCTTTGACGAGCAGTTAATAACTTGGCCAAATTACATCTACCCTGGGAACCTTACCTTCTTAGCATGAACTCAAGCCCCTCACAATCTCTCCTCACCTGCTGCTCTCCACCTTTAGCTTTATGTAGCTAGCCATCTCAAAACTAAGCCCGATTAGCAGACTCCACTATTTGTCGTGATTTGATTGCATCAGGATGATTTAGTAAGAATATTTCAGTTAAATCATGGTCATGTTTGCTTCATGTTTTTTTTCTATCTACTTAAAGGCTGCGAGTTTTGGGGGCTCTAACATTGATCCAACAGCCTGGGAAGACAAAAAGTGCAAAGGCGTTTCCAGGTTTCCTGCACAGGTATAATAATGATCTGAGACTTACCTAATGAAAGTATCCATTTTCCCATGCATCGTATTCTACATTAAAATTCTCTATTTGATGAAAATTATTAGGTGAGGATTCGTGTTAGAAAGCTTTGTAAGGCTCTTGAAGAAGATGCATTTCGGCCAGTTTTATATCACTATGATGGCCCAAAGTTTCGCCTTGAACTCTCAATCTCTGAGGTAATAAGTTGATTCATTTGATTATGCTTTCATTATTTGCTGATATTTCTTCTTTCCCTTCTTTGCCATACTAGAAGTGATTTTGTTTGTGGAAGAAATTTATGATGCATTTGGTTCGTAGGAATAGTTCTTTTATTTCCTATAAATTTCCATAGATTTTTTTTCCTTTTGAAGAAATGAATTCGAATACCAACTCCTATGAAATTGTGATTTTCTATTTATAAGGAATGGCTAATTAGACTAGTTGGTCAGGACTGATATAGACAGTTGGGCAGACTGACCATATACCAGTGACCCAAGCGGGTTGGTTGGGTCAGTTACGTTGATTGGGCTCGGAAGGCCACATGATCGATCGGGTTGGGTAGGTGAGCTAAACGCAGAGTTAAAAAGTTGGACGCTGCTATTCTCACCAAAATTCTAACTGATGTGAATGAACAACTAATTTAAAATGTGACGTGGAGAGAACAATGTATTCCTATGTATTCCATGAATACTGATTTGTGTTTCTCTTCTATTCTTGGGATCAGACTTTGCAGCTGTTGGACTTGTGTGAGAAAGAGGGGCATATAAGGCTCTAGCTAGCACAATCTGTTCGAAGCAGAAATCTCAAAAATTGAGGTGCGTAAGACATCATTGTGTTTCTATGCCTTCAGTATAAGCAGTAATATAGGTTATTCTACTGTGTGATTTGCTCCATGCGATCCATTCCGGTGCACTGTGGTTCATGAAGATAGAAGGATGCCTAAGGCCACCCAGGTACAAAGGAGGTTTAGTATGTATTATGTGCTTGTTTGTAAGAAATAAGGAGTAGCATTAATAGATGTGCACCAACGATGATGAATTCCCGGAAGAATCTGGGACGAACGTATATTCTGTGGCTGCTTTGTTCTTCCCTTGTTGCGCATCGGTGGTCTGTTTTGCCACGTTTCGTCTTAGTTTGGTTGCACTTGATGCAAAATGCCGTATGTTTATTGCTACTTGTTACCCTTTAAAAATTCAACTAGTTCTGTTTTCTAATTTCTTACCTGCTACGCCGAGACAGCCCAGCACAATCATGGCCTAGTTATTATTAACATTGGCCTTGCAGATTGTACCTAGAAACAGCCGAATATTTTCTGACGTGTGGGCCGCATTAATAAACTTGTAGGCAAATCACGTCTAATTTAGTCGCTATCAATTAAAAGTACCTGGCCATTTACGGCTCATTAGTGACATAATTGGGCCGCTATCAGACTCATTAAAGGAAACATTTGTCTGGCAATCGTCCATTATGAGCTCTAGGACCCAATACGGCCTATTACTGGGGCTAAAGGCTCAATGGTAGGCAATTTAATTGCCCATAGTGGACAACATTAGATTGATCATATCCCATTAATGAACAATATTGGACTAAGATACCGCCACTAGTGGGGATTAGAACATCTCCAATGCAAGGTTTTAAAAAAGATTTGTAAAATGAAAAAGTTCGATAAAAAAGTTTTAACCATTGTGGATGTAAGATTTGAATTTTGTTGTTAAAGAATAGTAGTGAAATTTTAAAATTATTTTTTTATGTTGAAATTGATGTAATATACATGTAGTCATGCCATTACATATTATAAAATGGAGCATAAAAAAATCATTTAAAGCTCTAACTATTGGAGATGTTTTAATAGATTTTTAAAATGTTGATGTGACATGATGTGACATATTAAGATTATAAAAAAAAAACTTTTGTAAAATTCTAACTATTGGAGATGTCGTTAGTGAGCGATTTACAACACATTAGATTGAACCACCTAGGCAAGATTGGGATGATTTCCGGAACATTAATGGGCAAAATTGGGTTTACTGGCCTATTAGTGTTGGGCCCATCAGTGGGTAATATTGGCCTAATAAAAACATATTAGGACATTTAATTACCCATTAAAAATAATTACACTTATTCCAAACTTCTCTCACAAACCGTCCATGAATTATATAAAGAACGGTAATTTATAGTCAACGACTAAATGGTGGGAGATTTTTTTTAAAAAAATTGATCCATGTTTTAATTTATAAATTAACTAACAAAACTCTCTAAATTAACTAATAATTTATAAATTATTATTATTTACATTATTACTTTTCTTTTTTTTTATATATATATGAAAAGAACATTATTAAATAATTAAGATGCCAATATGTTATAAACTATCGTAATAAAATCATGTTCAAATCTAGACAATATCAATTAAAAAAAATCAATTGATCAGCCCGTTCAAACAAATATATTATTTATATTAAATTTTAATAAATAAATAAACAATCCATATTATAAAAAATTCAATTGAACCACCTAGTCATTTGAACCGATGGTTAATTGAGTCTTGAATCATAATTAGCCTGGTGAACTAGCGGTTTCAATTAATTGAGTCACCATAACCAATCCGACCCTAGGCCGATTACGATTCAGATTCGTTAATCAAGTCGATGGATAACCAACCTATTACAAACCTGGGCTGCATAGACCCATCCCGTGGACAGGTCTAAGTCATGCTGGTTTGGAATTGTCGAGAATCGCTGAAATGAGACTTGCACCCTTGGATTCTAGGAAAAAGCATCCATGCTACCAAGTGTGCAACAAAAGACTATACAGACTCAATTTGAGACTTGAAATAAAAGACTCGCACACTTACAAGGATTAGTACTTGAAGTAGGACTTGTAGTGTTATGCACTTGATGTCCTGCAACAAGACATTGGGGGTTTATATAGAACCAAGTGTGTGAATCGGGTGAGCTTATGGGCCCCATCGTCATTCATTACACTGATTCCTTTATTCCCCACTATACATCTAGCTTATTACTAAACCTTTATTCCTTTAGACAAATGGACGGCTCTTCGGGGCTCCGTCCTCTGAATAAAGTGCTTTACTAAAAGTATTTAAGGCTTTTGCATCATGGTGGGTGCTTTAGTATTTGTCGTGTACGCTAAGAGAATCTTCCCATAGTTGCTTTCTGATGTTTTTGATTGCTTGTAACTGTTGGTGCCAGTCTGTATCTCGTCCTTTGTTATGAGCATGGTGTGTGAAATCATATTCTTTGGTTTGGATGATGAGTTCCACTTCCCTAAGTGCGATGAAAAGTTTATTGATGGTCTTTCTTTCAATGTCAGACATTTCCTTGCGTTTGTAGTGATGCTTCCACAGGTGTCGTTGGCGAGTTGACAGTAGGTAGAGTATAGTGGATAACTCTTGCTAAATTCGTCATCGCCTTCTGGTTCGACTTGTCTTTGAGTTGCTGCAGTGTTTCTTCTATTTGTATTAAAACTTTCTCCTCGCTCTGCCATTGTCCTGCAATTAAAGAACAAACAAGTCGAGATAATGCGTTAGCTAATAAGTTGTTTTCCCCATCGATGTGCTGAAACTGGACGTCAATGCCAAGTCCTGTTATAAAGTCCGTAAAAGAAACCCAACATACTCTAGAAGGCTTGTTTTAGGCTAATTTGTTGAAGAAACTTATGATCGCCTGGCAGTCTATTCGAATGATCAGCTCCTCTTTGTCTAAATAGTAAATTTTGAAGCTATTAAGGTTGTTCATTACTAGATGTAATTCAACATCAATTGTAGACTTCAGGGGTGAGTATTTGCCAGATGCATATGCACAAATTTTTTTATTTGAGATAGGGTCAAATTTTTGGGCCTTCCATTTACAGATACCCCTCCCCCCAACCTTCCATGCATCCGTCAGTTTCTAAAATAATATAGCATGAATTTGGTGGAACTTCTAAGTCTGGTAACTCTTGGATAAGCCTTTTTACCTTATGAATCAGGAGCCAATCTTGGTTATTCATACGTTTTTCTGCATTTGGGCTGACCTTTGAGTACGGGGGCCCAAAGTTTTACCTATATTAGGTATGTAGCTCCTGGCGTAATTTAAAAGGCCCAGCCATGTCCTTAGGCCTTTGGTTGTTTGAAGTTCCTTACCTTGGAAATATGCTATTCTTTTAATAACATGAGGTTGAAGTCGGATCTTTCTGTCACCAATAGTTGCTCCCAAGAAATCAATAACTAGGCTTCCGATTTTCATTTTTGTTGGACTCAAAATAAGGCCATTCTTTCTGCATATATTTAGCATAGAAGAAAGATGTAAGAGATGACCATCCTCAGTTTCAGAGAATACTAGTATATCATCAATGTAGACTGCTATAAATTTCTCAATTCCCATAAAACAGTCATCCATTTTTCTTTGAAAAATGACTGGTGCATTTTTTAATCCGAATGACATAACAAGTCATTCATAAAGTCCATCGGGGACCCAAAAGTAGTCCATTCAATTGATTCTAGATCCATTGCAACCTGATGAAAGTCACTTTTTAGGTCAAATTTAGAATATACCTTGTTGTTGCCAATTCTCTTGATTATAGTGTTGATGTCGGGGAGGCTATACTAGTCTTTGTGGGTATTATCATTCAGTCTTCTGTAATTAAAGATCATTCTTTGCTTGCCTGTCTTTTCTGCCCCGTTACAGGATCAACTGTGGTTCCTGAATTGACAATAATAGCAGTTGTACAATGACGACTCTTGGAAGGTCTTATTACCTTGATGCCCAATAGTGCTTGAATATGATGTTTAAAAGCATCCCGCATTTGTGGTGTAATATGCTTCAATGGCTTGTCCTCAATGGTTAGTTCTGGATTTTTGATTTCTAGCCTGCATTTGATTTGGTTTTGATGCCAGAATTTCATGGGGTCTTCTCCAATATAACCTGAATTGGTTAGTTCCTTTAGAAATTTTGTCAAAGGTTCTTTTACCTCAAGGGCGTTTAATTGATTTTCCGGCTGCAAATCTAAAATCTGATGACATTCCTCCTCGCCTAAGTCCAATTCTTATATGGTGGCGGCTGCAGTCGTAACTTACTGGGTCTTGATAGTTGTAATGCTCTTGTAGAAGGTGACCTCATTTCCTTCAATTCGTATACCCCCATATAATGAACAAATGAAGTTGCACCCTAGGATCATATCAATACTGCCTCTGATCCTTAGAGGGAATACATAAGTATAAGGTATCCAGAAAGCATGTCTCCAATTTTCATGGACCCATTTTTAAGCTTTTTGGTGGCTTGGGTTTGTGAGTTGATGCCATTGAAATGGACAATAAATGTGTTATCTTCAATAACAGTTTTTGGAACTGACCTTTGGTTGATGCAGTAAGTTGTAGCTCCAGTGTCTAATATAACATTAACCTGAAAATTTTTAGTTCCTGGTATATCTAGCTCAACAAGTAGTTTAAAAAGTCTATTAACCTTCCTTTTTGGTTGTTCCGCTTCTTCAATAGAGAAGATCTTTTCTTCGCCATCATTTATTAGCACATTTACTTCTGCATCTTCTTCTGTTTCCTGATGCTTTAGAAGTTCCTTCTTAAGATCTCTATTTTCTAGAGTTAAAGCGTCATTCCTTAGCCGTAATTCTTCATTTTCTGCATCTGCTTCCAGCCTTATGGCTACATTTTCTCTTACTGCCGCCATTACCTGTCTTTCTGCTTCCTTTATCCTTGCGTCTGCTAATAATTTAGCCGTTTCAACTTCCATCTGCAATCTTTTGATTTCTCCTTCACACCAAGCGATATACTCTTGTTGTTCTTGCAGAAGATTTCTTGGATTGAATGGTACCGGGTTGGTTTGTTCAACTGGAATAATTATATCAAAATAGTTATAGGAACGGTAAATTAGAGAAAAATCTCCAATCACAATGTTAACTTTGCATGCAATCCCCATGTCCAAAAAACTTTGTTTCCACTCCCTGCATGGAAAGTATTACTTGTTTCAACTCCCTCATGTAAATATTGATACCTAAATTGCCCCTCAGATTTTTTAGGCACAAAAATTCCAAAATTGAGTACAAGAAGTCCAAAAATGAGTATAATTTTCTTAAAATCAGTACTTTATATTAAAAATCGAGTATATTTTCTATCAAAATTGTCCCTCTTATTTTTAAGGTATAAAAAGTCTAAAAATAAGTATAATTCATGTTAAATTCAGCACTTTACACTATAATCTAGTACTCTATACTATGAGCGAGTATATTTTCTATCGAAATTAACCCTCATATTTTTCGATACAAATAGTCTAAAAATGAGTATAATTTCTATTAAATTCAGCACATTAAACTAAAATCGAGTATATTTTGAGGTGAAAAAAGAATCGTACTCAATTTGATAGAAAATATACTAGTTTCTAAGTTAATATACTCAATTTAAGAGAATTTATACTGATTTTTAGATTTTTTGTACCTAAAAATATCATGGGCAATTAGATAAAGATGTTTAACTGGGGAGTGAAAACAAAGATTTTCATGGATGGAGACTACATGTAAAAATTTGTTTGCCAATAGGGACTGCATGCAAAATTACCCTTATAGGAACACATGTCACAGGAAGTTATTCTGCATGTTGTACAATGCATTCTGTGTCGTTTCATTGTTTCTCTTCTGCGTCAGTGACAACGGTTATGTGGTGGTAGTAGTTCCTTATTGAATTCCCAAGCGTGTGAGCAGTCATGCTGTTCTCTGGAAACACGCACCATTGGTTGCCATCCGCCAATCTTGCTAATCATATAGGCATTTTTCTATTCAATAAACACATAAAGATGCTCATTCATAGATAAGGAATTTATTTCATGAGCTATTCTATCTTCTCCTTCAAAAATACTATATATGGCGTCAGATTGTTCATCTCCTTCTTGTACAGACATTATTTCATAATCTTCAGGAATTTCCAGTCCTTCAAATAGTGCCACTCTTTTGACATTTCTAGTTTCCTTGGGGCAATCTCTAGCAAAATATCCTTCTTCCCCACAAAGATAACATTTGCATTTCTTATTCCTGAGGAGATGTTTCTTCTTTTCAATCCGAGCATGTGTGCTATGAGGTTTGCCTTTATATGTAGTGGATTTTCTTATGCCAAACTTCTTTCTTGGATTTTCATAATAGCCAGGGATTGGAATCTGGCTACAGAAGGATAGATCCTTGAGTGATCTACTAAAGGTCGCCTTCTTACATTCTTCCTCAAGGTACCTATAGGTGAATAATATACGAGGGTGTACACCTACACTGTTACCTTGGTATTTTTCTTCGAAGGTTGTTTTTACCCTTTTTTCCTAAATCTCCAGGTAATTTAAGTAAAAAATTTTCAGATAATTCAGGGCCGGTGAACAGCTTACCTGTCTTAGATGATATCCTCATATAGTCATTCATGAACTGTATTATGTCCTTCATATTGGAGCAAGTGAGTCGTTTCAAATCTATATATGCATTGTCTTGAATCATCGTGGAATCCTGAAATGGATCTTCTAATACAAATATTCTTCTTATTTGGGAGATAATATTTTGTGTACCATTTTTGCCGTTAGCTGAGTTCATTAACTCTTGGTATTCCGCTGGGTACGCCATTCTCCATTGGATCCATGTTAACTTTTCGGCTTCACCAAATAGATTTTCTATGAAATCTATTTTATCTTCGTTGCCGGAGAAATTTTAGATGGAGACTATATTTTTGGTGATGCTTTCCCATCTCATGAATATTTCATCAAACATACCTAGCTGAGTAGGTTTGGTTAGTATTGCTCCTGTTTGGGCTTGGGATGATGGTAGTGTCCACCATTCAGACATATCTTTTCTTTTGAATCTGTTATTGCTTCTTTCCCCTTCAAAGGTGGGTTGTGTACTGGGTTCTCCTTGTGGTTGGGCTGGTGGATAAGTGATAGGGCCCATTGTTGTGTCAGGAGGAGGCCTGTACTGGGAAATGGTTGATGATTGCGAATATATATGTTCCGTCATATTTCTTAATTGTGGATAGTCATTAAGCCATTTATCTTCCTCTCCTCCTGCAGTAATAATTTCAGAAGAGGGGTTTGTAATTTGTACCTCTGTTGCAAAAGGATTTGTGAACTGTTGTCTTGAATACGGTAGCTCTAATGAATAGGCCTGTAAGTCTTATTCGGCTAAATATTGCATATATTCAAGGTAATCATCTTCTTCTTCTGATTGTAATGTAAACAGATAATTATGATGTGCTTGCTGTTCTTCAGGACAAAGTACCTTCATTAATTCTTCCCATGATTTTTCAAGCGCCGGTGTTGGTACAAGCATCTGGAAAATATCATCCCACGACTGTTCTGGTTCAAGAATAGTACTATACTAGGTTTTGGGGTCATCTTCTCCTCTAGGAGTTGAAGAGCTTGAGCTGGCATATGAAGGAATAAAACTTGCAGCCAAAGATTTAGCTCTTGAGACTTCTACTTGCTCTTGTACCACGACTTTCATTTTTTGCTTTAATATCTTGATGATAAGGTGGAGGCGTTTGTTGAGTAACTGATGTTGAGCCAAATCCTTGATCTCCTCGTTAGGTTTCATCTATATTTTCAACTTCCATAACTTCTGGTGTTGCAATGTATTCAAATAGAAGTTGAGCAATGCATTTGCCTTTCTGCAAGAAGATATTAGTATCAGTCATGTTAAAGGCTAATATTTTTACCTCCCCTATATAGTCAGCATCAATGACTCCTCCTCCAATAAGTATCCCTTTTTGAAAGGAGGCACTTGAACGAGGAGCAATTCTGGCATAGGTGCCTTGAGGAATTTTAATACAAATGCTAGTATTCAAAAGTGCTCTACTCCATTTTGGGATGTCTTGTGCCCTATGAATTGCTAGATCATAGCCAGCTGCTCCTGGCATTTTTCGTGATGGCAATACTGCTGATGACCATAATTTTTTGACTAGCAATTTTTGTTCTGGTTCATTAATGATAACGACAAGTGTTTGTAATTTGGCTTCGTCTTCATCACTATCAACTTCATTATCCTTGAAGTTATATTTAGGGTCGTCAATTGTTGCTGCTGCATGATAATTATCAAAATGAATTGATATGCTGCCATCAAGGAGATTACTTGTAGAAACCCGTGCAGGCTGCATAGGAATATGGAAAGTTGGCTGTCGGATAATCGAATTTTGATTAATTACATTCCTTGTTCTATAAGATCTCCCGGGTAAAGCTTGAACACCATGGCTTGCCAAGTAATCAACAACATTTCTTACCTCGTAGGCGAAACCAACATTGGGGGTGTTGGATAATCTTCCAACTATTCCTCGTGTTATTAATAAGTTAGCTTCACCATTTTACCAACTTTCATATCCTCTTGTTAGGATGGAGACTTGTATATTCCTGTAGAAATCAGCAATAGTCAGCATAGTATTAGGAATAACATACACGAGTTGGTTGCCATTTGTTAAATCAATCTCCATAGTTGCGAAGATAGATTGATCTCCCATCCATCTATTATCTCTAAACACCACAAGGGTCATTGTACCTTCTTCTCTTCGATGTAATATTTGGATTCTTACTTGAATGACTCCCATGTGAATAAATTGCATGCTACTCCGACGGAGTTGTTCAAAACTTTTTGGCTGTATAAATGCTCGATCCTCTTGATTACTAGTGACCAACATAGCTTCTTCTGCTCTGTGAACATATACTTTGTGATGTGCATCGTCACTCTGGGAATGGTATAGGACCTCTGCTGGTACTAATGCTGCTCTTTCCAGCATAGAAAGTCTTAATTGTACCTGAGGATCCAGTTGTTGCTCAAGGGTTTGACTATAGTTGCTCCCTCTAATTCTTCTGGCAGCTCTTTGAATTGCTTGCTGAGCAACATATCTTCTTCTATGATTTTCATTTATAATCTCTTATTTGATCTTCAAAAAGTGATGTGGTTTCCTCTATTTTGCTTATTGTAGATACAGGAGGGTATGTCCGATTCATGACTTCAGATTTTTGAATATAAACAGCTTCCCTTTTGCTTCTCTTGGCTTGTCACTAATTTTTAGTGCTTTAATCTTTTCGTTGAGGTTGCTAATAACTTCAGCAGGTAATGTTAGAGGATTCTTTGATGCTTCTAACCTTTGAAGTTTTTCCTCAAAGTGTTCCAATTTTTTCCAAAATACTGACAAGAAGCTAGAGCTGAGCATTATTTTGCTTTATTACTGTTTTGGTTGCTGCAGCTACTCCTTCTCCTGCTTGTGTCGGTTTTAAGAATCCAACCGCTGGTGCTTTGATTTCTTCAGTCACTTTGATGGCTTCTTTGTAGCTTTTCGTGGCCTTGGTATTTATATAGCTCATGAGACAAGCTTTTCTACCTTCTGTAATAGAAGCTTTAGTTCACCAAACTTCTTCTTCAATTCTTTAGAAATTTGGATTGCCTGTTCTTCAACTAACTTTGGTTGTTCCACGATTTTAAACACCAGATCCTGTACCTGTTGATTTGTTAAGGGGTGATTTTGAATCACTTCCTTTGTTAGAGTTTGAATTCTCAGGTTTAATCTCTTGTTCTGCTCTTTCAATTTTTCTATTTCTTCCCTTAAGATCTTAAATTGCTTAATATGGTCTTTGCTAGATAAGCAAACTCGGTTGTAAATGACAGATATATTATGAGCTAATTCTCTATGGGTTGATTTTGTTTCGGCAAGATCAAGATACTCTAAGTTTGAGGTCTTTGACTTAGTGTACCATTCTTGTATCACACTTTCCCATCATTCCAACATCCATTTTAAGTATAATATTCTTATGGCTTAGGAGTAGTTAAGCTTTCATGCTGATCCGACACAGCTACCATCATGTGGTTTTACGTGTACTGCGGCCTTTTGCAATCAACTTCTTGCTCGGTCGTCTTATCAAATATCATACGTAACAACCTACTTAGGACATATCTTCACTCTTTACTTCTTCCTCCCAATAACAACCTTGCTTATGGGCTTATTAGGTCCAACCTTTGTGCCATTCTAGGGGGTGTTCCAGGCGTTTTTCAAGAGTTAAAGGATCTTAAGTCAATTATAACACAAGCTGGTTTACAAAGCTTCTAACCCTCCCCCTTGATTTCGCTTCCTGTAAATGCATTTTTCGAATGAATTGTGATGAGGAAGGCAATGAAGATAAACTTTGACAGATAAAATAAATTTATTCTTTCTTGAGCACAACAGAACTAGAACCCTACCACTTATCAAGACTTAAAAACTGACGGTAACTACACATATATATTATCGCAACAGTATAAAACTAATAATTCTAGAAAACAACTTTTTAATGCCATACCTCCACTAATGTAAGTTTCTTTGGCCTTTAATGTTAAATTTTTTGAAGGCAGAGATCAATGCCGGAGGGAAACTTGGCGAAGTTAGACGCATGGCCTCCAGTTAACATGTACAAAGTTATTTCTCATGTGAAATTCTGCTTCCTGAATTATAATTTTTGTTGCAAAGTTGAACTTTGGGAGCTAATGTGTATCCAGATATGATTTGGTGGGGTATTCAAATCCTTGCAGAGCAGGCATTCGTCGCAAATCCTCCTCTGAGTATGCAGGAATGAACCAGTATTTCTTGTCGGTTCCAAATACCTGTCAAAGAAGCAATCATAACCAAATGTTCATAGATCCATGTTGTAAACCAAAAGAGGGAGAGATGTGAGGTCTGATGCGCATGTCAAAAGTATTCGCCAACTCCTATGCATTACTCACCGAAACAATACATCATCCAGATCAATTGGTAAATGAAGACCTGAAAAGAAGGCCAGTAGTGTGAATTTAGGAAAGGTTGATTTGAGTGTCTTCATTCAAGTGACTACACAGAAGAGGAATGTTGTGAGAGGCCAGGTGGGCAAGGAAAAGAGTTGGGTTGGTCAGGTTCAACAACCAGGGGAAGCAGAAGGAAATCATGATTTGGCTGAAAAAGATGCAGAACTATGGATACCATGACTGATCACCATTGAGAAAGAAGCATTTTTCTAAAAAATTTAGGGTCGGCTGACCCTTCAGCATCAGAATTATAACAGAGATGACATAGAGTTACTAATAGCCTTCAGAAAGTCTCAGTTATTCAAGTTTATTTTTACTGAAGAAGTCCTGATCTGATGGCCCTACATGTATGGGGAATAATCCAGTATTTATTGTCGATTTTGAATGCCTGTCGAGGAAGCAATCAACCATATGCATATATATCAGTGTCCTATACCAACAAGGGAGAGGACAGCTGAGTCTAATGAGCACATCAGATGAATTTACCAACCATATGCATCACAAATGCCAACCTGCCAGCCAAGTACGCTAGCTGATCTCTAGTCAAACAAAAAATCAATCCCTAACAGCTACAATTCTGGTTGATGCTCTGTAACTTGTGCTTTTCTGTGTTGATTGAGACCAAAGGATACAGGAACCCACATGGAATGTGACTTGCGTTGTGCAAGCACCTATAAGGCTTTGGCAAGCTGAGGGTATACAGGATCATAACACTGATACACAAGGCCATGCTTTAGAAGTTAATTTTTTTTTTCAATTTTTCTAAATGTTCTGACCCAACATACAGCCAGATATAATCAGATCCATGCTAGTCACTCTGCCAGCAGTGAGTTTAAACTCATTTTCTTGTACAGAAATTTCAGTCCCATTGGTGTTAAATCCTTGTGAACCACCATAAGATTTTGAATTAGGAATGTATATCAACAATATCTGGGCAACAAGCAATCAGGACGAAGATCTTGTAGTGGAACTATTTTGGTGCCTTTGGTTTCTATTAATAACTAATTCTATTTCCTATGAATTTGTATGGAAAGTATTACTTTGTTTAGTTGCAAAAGAGTTTGAAATATTAATATTCACAAAATTGTGAATAACTATTTATGCCGATTGGGCAACAAAATTGTGATTCCTTGTTCACATGGAATAACTATTTATTGCACAATTCCAGGTAATTTTTGTTTACTTTATTCTCAAAAAGAGAATCATATTCTTATTTTATTCAACCCTTCAGAAAATATGAACTCTGAGCGAGCAAAACTAGTCTGACGGACAAGGCATACCAAGCAGAATAGACATGTCGGCAGACTAGTCGAGCAAAGTGAGCAGATTGAACTGAATGTGATGGGCAGGTCAAGTGAGATGATCGGGCTAGGCAATACAGTCGAGTAGAGCTGGACAGGTCAGAAATCAGCCAATCAAGCCATGAGATTGATTGGGCCAAACAGAGCCAAACAGGATGGAATCAAGGTAAAATCAGTCGAGTCTGAAGTTCAGAGATGTTGGTTGGCCCATTTGGACCAAATGGGCTAAATAGGATGGTTGGGCTGTACGAATTGGTCTGGCCCAGGAAATCCATTATGTTGATTGCAGATAGAGCTAGACAGACATGCTGGGAAAATATTTCATGCAGAGACAATTTATGATTGTGAGATTGAAAAATATTCCTCATACATTCTTTATAAATTCCAATAAACCAAACATAAAGTAGTTATTTTATATCTATTTCATTCCATGAATAAAATATTAAATCCTATTTTATTCCTTATGTATGCCATTACTTAGGAATACCTATCTGATTCCTTCTTTATTCCATCCAATCGAATACGCCATTAGGTTCAACAAATGAAATGGCCCTAATGGTTATAATTTGAGAAATTATTTTTTCCTTGACATAATTGTTAAAGCCGGTGAATGGATAGAAAAACTAAAATTAATGAAAATGTTAGGTACCAAAAGTGCCAATGAAGGTGCTGATACAGGCAAAAGAACTTCTAACCTGTTCGAAATTCTTCTTTCGGCCAAGATCATACTCCCAATTTGGAGTTGTTTTTTTCTCATATGCCTGATGTACATAAGGATGTTAGCCATTGGAAATGCACCTAAAAACTGGCATTTCATTTGCAAAGTTACATACCTCAATTGTTGTTGTATTCTTCATTACTAAAGAGACGTGCATGATCAGAAATCCCATGACACTTAATGCAAATGCCAGATTCAATACTGAAACAAAACAATCCTTGTCAGTACACTGAAAAGTAGAAAAAGTAAACAGATGTCCCAAATAAAAGTTACTATTTTCATAATAAAAATGAAGCGTGCATACCAAATGCGAGAAAAGTAGTTGCGAGTGTTCCTGGTGTCCCGGGTATCTCCACATCTTTAAAGAAAGCAATAAAATGGGGAAAGAGTGAAAGGGTGACAAGAGATGTCTCAAGAAATGTGTAAAACTGCATCCAAAAGAAGAAATGGATAGTACGATGAACCAATGCTGTCAGCAGATTAAATCAAATCTTAATAGTCAGTATCTAGATTTAGGTATTAGCATCCACATTAAGATAGTTTCCTTTGTTTGACAAGCAAATTACTACAATTAATTTTGCATGTGCTGAATATAAATGAAAAACAAAAATGGAAAATAAGAGGTATATATATATATATATATATATATATAATCCTATGTCAATAGGTTCTCATAAAGTTAAACATAAGAACCAGGGGAACAAGAATAACTCCAAGCAACGCTTGGCTGTGAGCCCTTCCTATTCAGATTTCCTATAGGAAAAAAATATAAGAACATGGTCAGCCTATAATCATCATAATTGCCATGTTGTGTTAGTCACAACTATTTCGAGTCCGCCATATGGATCTATCTCTACATTGAACTCTGTGCAAAGCCTATAATATAGTGAGTCTATAAATTAGTCAAATTTGATCTCTTCTTATTTGTACTTATGGCTATCACACCAGGAATCTAGAACCTTGAATAATACAACAAGAGATGGAGAAAATGGAGCATATTATCTTACCAATCTTGACATAATAAAAGGGTAACTAAGCTTCATGTTCATGTGCTTAAGATAACAAACATAGTTATTCCAATCCATATTTCCCACAGCTTGCTCTTGAAATCCTTTTACTCCATACAAATTAAAACTATTCATAGTAGCAATTAAAGATTATTTAGCCATGTGAAAAATTGGCCATGGTGCTGAGACTTGATGAAAACAGACCCCCAGCAAGTTAATCATGGCAAGCAAGAAATCCCAATTTGTCATGCAATCAATTTGATCCAATTCAACTAAAAGTAGGATCAACTTATCTGGGAGCTTCAAAGTTTTAAACTTATTTATATGACTTATACAATCAAGTAATGATGGGAAGTTGGAAAATGAAACTATGAAATTAACATTTTAGATCCATCCAACAATGCCGCAAGCATATAGTAATATGTTCACTAGAAGCATAGGAGAAATCCAATTCATGGCTTTTGCACTGGCAATTTTTTTTCAGCAAGAATCCCAGATATTTTAGCAAAATAAGACAAGAGACAGGAACTGATAAACTTACCA
The DNA here is from genome assembly GCF_018446385.1 of Zingiber officinale. Lineage (NCBI taxonomy): Eukaryota > Viridiplantae > Streptophyta > Magnoliopsida > Zingiberales > Zingiberaceae > Zingiber > Zingiber officinale. The sequence continues at coordinate 220,115 of NW_024589822.1, forward strand.
GAAAAAGTAGAAAGAATTTATAGTTTAAAGCCCCCACACAATTGACGACCCACACACAATGGTGATCCATCTTAAGTACACATCTACCACCTAAAATAAGGATTAATATCAAACAAGAGGCAGATAGAAAATAAAACCAATGATAGAGAAATTCAGCGAACTTCTCATTAGCAAAAATTAAGTGCATGGTCTTACAAACAGAACAGTGATGGCAGCGAGGTGGTTTCAACTGATTGCACTTCCTGCAGTATCTTATTTTTGGACTTCCTGTGTCTGTAAGAGGTCCAGGTTGTTGCAAATTTAGAATATTGCCACTGAACTCTGTGCCAGTTAATGGAGCAGTTTCAGCAATCTCCTCATCTACAGCGGGCTTCCAATTTGAGGGCACACTGCCAGGGTCTGTAAGTACCACGGAGAAATAGGCCCACAGAAGTAATCCCAACTGTGTAGCCAAATATCCTAGTGAGAGATGAAATGCACAGATATAACTACATAGATAGAAGAAAACAAGTTCTCCCTTCGAAACCCTTTCATCAAAAGTTCTCATTTGGTAATTCCAACTAAGCAGGGGTAAATTTTCGCCTTCAAAAATTCCCTACGCGGCAATCAAGTTCCGCGCTCGACTCAGCCTTCCAACGAATGCACCGCCGAGGTACAAAGAATGCCCAATGCAAAGGCACAACAAAAGCCACAACAAAAGCCACAAGCAAGTGGAACAATACAAAATTACTTACAATTCGCTCGTGATCCGCCCATACAAATCCTTCACGATCTTGCCCACAATTCTTCACGATTCGCCTAGACAATCCCATGATTTGCCTCTATGTCACTCCTCCATTGCCAATGACCCCCTTGCCTATTTATCATGCATAGGCAAGCGGTTACAAGGAAAGTTACATGGTAGTTGCCCCAACCACCAATGCCACATGTACAAAACCGACTCAACTTCTACAAAATTGTTTTGTCCACATGTCTTGGCTGCATTGGTACCATGCCAAGTGACAACCTGCACACCTTGTGCTTTGCCCCATCATCATGCTGCATTGGCTTTTGCCAAGTGTCAACATACACCACGGACAAGTCTATTTGTCCACACCTTTGGCACGACGGACAAGTCCATCTATTTGCCCCGTGTTCAGTCCATGGCTTCGCTTCTTTGGCCCTCCGCTAAAGTATGCACGCTAAGTGCTCGACCTGCGGCTCCGTTTCTTTGGCACCATCGACAAGTCCATCCGTCCGCTCCTTTGGCGTCACAGACAAGTCCATTTGTCCGCCCAATGTTCGCCCAACGGCTCTACTTCTTTGGCACCACGTACAAGTTCATCTATCTATCTCTTTGGCACCATGGACAAGTCCATCTGTTTGCTCCTTTGTTGCTGCTTGGCATGCCCATCAAAGATGCCTTGCTCGCCTAATCACCAAGTCTGCTTTTGCATGACTGGTGCATTGGACAACACCCCGCGTACTGTCACAAGTCTCCACTATTTGGCATGCCTTGCACATAGGCCATACTCGGGAGATTGCCAAATCTGCCTTTTGCATGACTTGGGCTTGGGCAGTCCTACGCTACCGCTCTAATGCTTGTCATGACTTGCGCACATGCCATGCTCGTTGGATTGTCAAGTCTTTACCTTCTGCATGACTTGGACTTAAGGCAACCCCATGCTACCGCTCCGCTGGCTGCTTGGCTTGCCTTGCGCACATGCCACATTCGCTTGTTTGCCAAGTCTTTGCCTTCTGCATAACTTGGGCTTAGGCAGCTCCACGTTGCCGCTGGTTGCTTGGCATGTCTGGCGCACATGTCACACCCGCTTCTTTGCCAAGTCTACCTCCTGCAAACTTGGGCTTAGACAGTGCCCCACGCACTGCCAATTCGCTGCTTGGCATGGCTTGCGCCCATGCCACTTCTACTGATTTGCCAAGTTTGCCTCCACTTGGGCTTGGACAGTGCCCCGCGCACAGCCAGTCCGCTGCTTGGCATGGCTTGTGCCCATGCCGCGCCTGCTGGTTTGCCATGTCGGCCTTGGGTTTAGATAGTGCCCCGCGCACTCCCAGTTCACTTCTTGGCATGCCTTGCGTGCATGCCAGGCTTGCTGGTATACCAAGTCTGCCTCCTGCAAGACTTGGGCTTTGGACAGCTCCGCGCTGCCCGAATTCCTCACTTCCAGTCGAGCCACCAAGTTAGGGGGCTAACAAACCACCCCCACCAGAAGAATTCGACGCCCTCGTCGAATGTTGCCCAAGGCAGGCCTCTCGCTCCAGCATTGTCCCCACGAACTTACTGGAATTCTTCGGTGAGAACCTCCCCAATGGAGGGCAAATCACCACTTTTCCGCGAATCTAAACACGTTTCTCCATCAAAGACCCATGAATTTGCTCAATTGAAGCCTTCCCCTTGGCAATCTTTCCCATCAAATGTAATCAGCAACTTTCTCCGTGAAATAACTGAATAAGACTTCGAGCAATGTCATCCGTTCTCTAATTTCGTTGTTGCTTCTAGCCATCTTTTGTTGAATTTTCACCCAAACTTTGGGGTAATTTTTAGCCTTAAAAAATTCCCTATGCAACAATCAAATCCCACACTTAACTAAGCCTTCCAACGAATGCACCACCAAGGTACAAAGAATGCCCAATGCAAAGGCACAACAAAAGTCACAATCAAGCAAGCAAGCAACATCAACAAGTACAGGAAAACTCCCAACATTTATTACCCTGATAACAAAGGAATACAAGTGGAACAATATAAAATTGTTTACAAATTGCTCATGATCCGTCCATACAAATCCTTCACGATCTTGCTCACAATTCTTCACGATTCGCCTAGACAAATCCCCCTTGGACTTTGCCTAGAATCTTGCCCATGATTTGCCTCTATGTCACTCCTCCATTGCCAATGACCCCCTTGTCTATTTATCATACATAGACAAGCGGTTACAAGGAAAGTTACATGGTAATTGGCCCAACCACCAATGTCACATGAACAAAACCAACTCAACTTCTACAAAACCGTTTTGTCCACGTGTCTTGGCTGCATTGGCACCATGCTAAGTGGTAGCCTGCACACCTTGTGCTTTGCCCCATCATCATGATGCATTGGCTCCTGCCAAGTGTCAACATGCACCACGGACAAGTCCATCTGTCCACACCTTTGGTATCACAGACCAGTCCATCTATCCGTCCCGCATTAAGTCCATGGCTCCTCTTCTTTGGCCCTGCGCCAAAGTATGTATGCATGCCAAGTGCTCGGCCCACGGCTCCGTTTCTTTGGCACCACCAAGAAGTCCATCTGTTCGCTCCTTTGGCGCTACGGACAAGTCCATCTATCGGTCCAACGACTCTACTTCTTTGGCACCATGTACAAGTCCATCTGTCAGCTTCTTTGGCACTACGAACAAGTCCATCTGTTCGCACCACAGACAAGTCCATTTGTTCGCTCCTTTGTTGCTACTTGGCATGCCCAACACGCATGCCTTGCTTGCTTGATCACCAAGTCCGCTCTTGCATGATTGGTGCATTGGACAGCACCCCACAATGTCATAAGTCTTCACCATTTGGCATGCCTTGCGCATAGGCCATGCTTGGGAGATTGCCAAGTCTGTCTTCTGCATGACTTGATCTTGGGCAGCCCCACGCCGCCGCTCCAATGCTTGGCATGCCTTGCGCACATGCCATGCTGTTGGATTGCCAAGTATTTGCCGTCTACATGACTTGGGCTTAGGTAGACCCACGCTGCCGTGGCTGCATAGCATATCTTGCGCACATGTCACGCTCGCTTGTTTGCCAAGTCTTTGCCTTCTGCATGATTTGGACTTAGGCAGCCCCACGTTGCCGCTCCACTGGCCGCTTGATATGTCTTGCGCACATGCCACGCCCGCTTCTTTGCCAAGTCTGCCTCCTGAGGCAGACTTGGGCTTGGACAATGCCCCGCGCACTGCCAGTCTTGGCATGGCTTGCGCCCATGTCATGCCCACTAGTTTGCCAAGTCTGCCTGCTGCACAGCTGGGCTTAGACAGTGCCCCGCGCATAGCCAGTCCGCTGGTTGGCATGGCTTGCGCCCATGCCACGCCCGCTGGTTTGCCAAGTCTGCCTCCCACAGACTTGGGCTTAGACAGTGCCCCCTGCACTGCCGGTTCACTTCTTGGCATGTCTTGCGCACCTGTCAGGCCCGCTGGTATACCAAGTCTGTCTCCTGCAAGACTTGGGCTTTGAACAACCCCACACTGCCTGAATTCCTCGCGTCCAGCCGAGCCACCAAGTTAGGGGGCTAACAACAACCATAATTTTTCTCTTAATATTGTGGCTAAAAGAGATGGTAGTTTATTCATAGATTATTGTGTATCATTGGCAACTCAGATTTACATGAAAGGTGGAGTTGTAATTTAAAGAAACTCGAAAATCTCACCTCGTGTAAATTTCGTGAGCATACAGAGGTTGGGATTTCATGAACATCCCAAAGCCTCCCGATAAAATAAAATATGTTCATGCCAATACAAGAGCTGAGGCCATAAAGTGTTAGCCAAGTGCGTCCAGTGTTAACGATTCTTTTGAAGACTGTAGGACTTTTACTTAATCTAAATATGTTAGGGGTCATTTTCTTTCTAATCAAAGCTCTTTTGATTCTGAGTAGATCATCGATTGTACTTAAAGAAAAGTTCATTGAAGATAAGAAGCTACGTATTAGCATAGAAAAGGTAGTTTTGTTTACATGGATCCTTAAAGCTATATAATCTAAATTTGAGGAACTTGAATCGAGTACCAGGATATGGAAAGGGACCAAGACAGCAAGAGATCGAAGTGAGCTGAAACCTCCGGCAAAGAGGGCCGGCCCGTAGTTGGAGACGACGACGGCATAATAGCTTGCGCCTACGACGCCGAGGACGACGAGGATCATGAGCGAACCGAGAGCCCGCAGCGCGGTACAGAACTTGAAGACGTTCCACGCCATGACGACAGCCCCAGATCTCATCGCATGAATGGATCGGAATGGAATCGTTTACTGTCTCTTCTCCGGACAACGCCACTCCCCTTTCCTTTGATTCAAGGATCCAATTTTAGGGTTTTGAATGAGCATGGAAAAGGGATCGAAGGAAGGCGATCGATCCGGCGAGGGTGATGACTAATGGGACAAATTGTCTGGCAGCACAGAAACACGCCATCTTTTGCATTCTGGCTTTTGTCTTAAACGTGCTCTAAATATTTCAATATTTATCCAAAATACTAATTTAGTAGATAAAATAGAAGCAAATATATATATATATTTTAAAAATACAAATAAAAGAAGGGAAAATACTAGAAAATTATATAATTGGGATGATAAAAACAAATAAACCTGCTATTCATATAATAAATAATAAAATTGATATTATAAAAATAATTTTATTAATATAACACATAAATTATGATTTATAATAATAAAATATTATATTCCAATCTAAACATTTCAGAGCCAAAAAAAAAAAACAAGTAGAGAATGTTTAAAATAGTAAAAAAATAAGTTAATTTTGTTTTCTATTTTCAAATTGAAATTATCAATTTCAAGAGTGTCCTAACTTGAAAAGCAAACAAATAAATAAATTTTTATTTCAGCTCAATCAACTAAATATGTATATTATTTTAATCGGATCTTTTAGATCGTTTTTTTGCGATTCAGATGATGATCCCTTTGTATGTATTGATCGAATAGATGACCATTATTTATAAAATAGGTGAGTACTATTTATCCCTATCAATATATATAAATAGGTCATCCTTGGATCACAAAAAGCAATCCAGAGAATTTATTTCCCAAAAAATACAAAAATATCTCGCACATTAAACATTCGAAGAAATCATTTTCATTGATAGTTGGAGAAGGTAAACTATCATTATTAAAATACTACACTTATAAATATTTATTTCTATAGCAAAGAGGCAAATTGATCCATCATAGAATTAGACTCTATTTTCAATTCCTATCACAAAATAATAATAAAATAAAAAATTATGTCAAATCAACGACTAATCTAAATAAATTTTGCCAAAGGATCCGCTTACGCGTGTCCCAGAAAGAAGTATAGAAAGAAGATTCAATGAAGAAGAAAACGTCGACGTCCATCTTTTCATTCCAAAAATAAAAAATAACAGGCAAATAATAAATGAACCGTGCATATTATTTTAGAAAGTTAACCTTTATTATTTTTTTAAATTACTAAAATACAAAAATATAGGGTCCCGCCAGAGGTGGGACCCTGTGCCCAGGCGGGGTTGAAGGAGAGAAGAATGAATTTATTACAATAATAGTAGAAAAATATTTGTAGCGCTGACAATTGCTTTAAAGAACCAGTTTGATGTTCAAAAAAAATATATATATCAATTGGGCAAAAAGACAAACTTCCCAAACACATCCTTGGAGTTGGACACTCCACAAGTAAAGCTAAGTGAGTGACATGTGATGGCATTGATTATAGAATGACTTCTCAATAAAGCAAGCAAATGATAGGGTTTAAGAAACACCAGGGGCATATTTCCTAACTTAAATTAGCTTTACTAATTTGGGCAATGTTGTTATAACTTCATGGTGGTTCCTCCATAGTTTTCAATTGAAGAAGAGTCACTCTCGAGCTAGTGACAACCAAGCTCCCTTCCATAATGGAGTTGGGTGGGTCGGGAAATTGATATTATATTTACATTTTTTGTAAATATCAGATAAAATTATAATGTAGCATATGATGTATCTTATTTTATGATTATTTATTTAAATTAAGCATTACATTTTTATTTTAAATATATAATAATTAGGTGGGCATAGATAATATATATGATTTTAACATATAATTATTTATATATATATATAATATAATCGGGAGATATTTTACCTTTTAAACTAAACATAGCTTGCCAGGCTGGCCCATCGATGTCTCCCAAACGTGGGGCCCAGCGGTTCCCGGACTCGAAAGCAATTATTGAATCCGATTATCCCGCCAAATTAAATACCCCGCTCCTCGCCCACGCTTTGCCGCACCCATTCCGTCCCTTTCTCTTTCGTTTCTTCTTCGCGACGCCTCCGTTCTAGATCCGTCCGCTAGGTTTCCACTCAGGGAGGAACGATGAGGGAGATCATCAGCATTCACATTGGACAGGCCGGGATCCAGGTTGGGAATGCCTGTTGGGAGTTGTACTGTCTCGAGCATGGCATCCAGCCCGACGGTATAATGCCCAGGTGAGATCTTCAACTTGGGTTTCTCAAAATCATGGGTTCTCGTATTGTTTTGGCCGGATCTTTTTTTTTTATTATCTCAGCGTTGATATAGGATAAAGATATATTCATTTTGGTATCCGCTGTTGTGAGATCTCGGGTTTTTATTTTGAAATTTGAATAATGTTTTTTTTTAAATAATTTATCTGCAAGATCTTTTTCGGGATAGGTATTAATGTTATACAAGCTTATGCGAGTTTATTCGATTTGGTCTTCAATCTCAGTTGTTATCTATCTCATTGTTCTTTTAATTTCCATATTTTGGGGGTTTTGGATTTACTTGGCAAAAATCTAAGGTTCGTTTTAAATTCGCATAACGCTGGGAGTTATTTTTGAAATGGCGAAGCAATGGTGAATGATAACATTTTATTACGGCGAGATTTAGTTCAGTGATCGAAATTATTTTGTTGATATTTTCAAGCTGATTGTTTAGTTCGGATCTCATTCATTGCTTTCAGATCTGGTTCAAGATCTCAACTTTCTTCTGTTTTCGTTTTTTGTTTTCTCAGCAAAAAAAATACCTTTTCATGGCGCTCAGTAGAGTTTAGTAACTACATGAGCTCTGGTCCTGAGATCGTGGGTCCATCTTCCCCTGAAAATTTTGAATTTAGTTCTGTTTCCATTTTTTAAAGAATAATCTGTATTTTCTGATCTAATGTTCTTCTCGATCTCTTCAGTGATAGCACAGTTGGAATGGCTTGCGATGCCTTCAATACGTTTTTCAGTGAAACTGGTGCTGGAAAGCATGTACCTCGAGCCATCTTTGTGGATCTAGAGCCAACTGTCATTGACGAAGTTAGAACTGGAACTTATCGTCAGCTCTTCCATCCCGAGCAGCTCATCTCTGGGAAGGAAGATGCTGCAAATAACTTTGCCCGGGGTCATTACACAGGTAGCCTTACAAACTAGCATGCATATGAAATTGTCCTGTGCCCGGAACTTGATCTTGTGTTTTCTAATGGCATGCAGTGGGAAAGGAAATCGTAGATCTCTGTCTAGATCGCGTCAGGAAACTCGCGGACAACTGCACTGGTCTGCAAGGGTTTTTAGTCTTCAATGCTGTTGGTGGAGGTACTGGATCTGGTTTGGGATCTTTGCTCTTGGAGAGACTCTCTGTTGATTATGGCAAGAAGTCGAAGCTTGGGTTCACCATCTATCCTTCTCCTCAGGTATTGATAACTTCTCGTTTTACTTACTCTCTCGTTTGGTAGAGTGAATTAGGTGTGTGTCTGTTGAAGCACATATACTTGTGATGCAGCGTTTCATCTGTCTTTGATCGTACAAAACAATGCTCCATGTGATGCTTTTATTTGTCCTTATAGTACACATGATAAATGCATATATAGTCAGTATAGAATTACAATTTGAAAGTCACGAAATGTTGATAACTACGGAGTTCTACTTAGGCGTGTCAAGATACTCATCTGATTGTTGTGGTTTTTAATCAGTTGCCACTAGCTAACCTTGAAGTATATTGGGTTTATCTTTGTTTTGGCGATGCCCTTTATATGGGGCTGCTTTCTTATTTTTCATCCCTACAGATTCGTGATCTCATAAAGGGTAGTGTGATTAGCATCAACATCCTTTTTTTGTTTATTGATTAGGTACTCTAAAGTCACTTGCATATTACCTTGTTTTGCTTGTAGGTCTCTACGGCGGTTGTGGAACCATATAACAGTGTCCTTTCAACTCATTCTTTGCTTGAGCACACTGATGTTGCTGTGCTTTTAGACAATGAGGCCATCTACGATATCTGCCGAAGGTCTTTAGATATTGAGCGTCCTACTTATACCAACCTCAACAGATTGATTTCTCAGGTCATATCTTCCTTGACCACATCTCTAAGATTTGATGGAGCAATTAATGTGGACATCACGGAGTTCCAAACTAATCTTGTCCCATACCCTAGAATTCACTTCATGCTCTCCTCGTATGCCCCGGTTATTTCAGCTGAGAAAGCATACCATGAGCAATTGTCGGTTCCTGAAATCACAAATGCGGTGTTCGAACCATCCAGTATGATGGCTAAATGTGACCCAAGACATGGAAAATACATGGCTTGTTGTTTGATGTACCGTGGAGATGTTGTGCCTAAGGATGTCAATGCTGCCGTTGCGACCATTAAAACTAAAAGAACTGTCCAGTTTGTGGACTGGTGAGTAACATGTTCACTTGTTATGAGTTTTTGAATTGCAAGGTTGACGTCTTGTGTACTTTTGATTGATTACTATATCTCTGTTATGTTTTGGAGGTGCCCTACTGGTTTCAAGTGCGGTATTAACTATCAGCCGCCGACTGTGGTGCCTGGAGGTGACCTGGCCAAGGTTCAGCGTGCCGTATGCATGATCAGTAACAACACTGCTGTTGCTGAAGTGTTCTCGAGAATTGACCACAAGTTTGATCTCATGTACGCCAAGCGAGCCTTTGTCCACTGGTACGTCGGCGAAGGAATGGAAGAAGGTGAGTTCTCCGAAGCACGAGAGGATTTGGCTGCTCTCGAGAAGGACTATGAGGAGGTCGGTGCTGAAGGTGCAGACGAAGATGGTGAAGAGCCTGAAGATTACTAAGTTGTCTCGTTTGCTATTCTGGAATTTGCTCTTTGTTTGCCTTCTGGTTCGTGGATCATTGTATCAGGTTGAAGCTTTGTCATGGTTTTGTGTTGGAAATTTGGATTGTTCAAGACCGTAAGCTAGAACTGGTTTAGCTATTGTGCGTACAATGTGATCGACCTCATGTCATATTCCTACTATTTGATTGTGCTATACCTTAGCGATTAGCAAATTTTATCTCTCTTTTTCTTTGTTTTTTTTTCTCTCTTCCTGTGTGACACTTGCCTTGTTCACTTTTGGCAGCGAGCATTTCTTGCTGAAGGCCTGTAGCGTCAGTTGTCACTGATGTTATTGACCATTAAACAGAGTAATCCAAGATAAAGACAAACTTGATGCCACTGATAAATTATCTAACAAATTGTTCAGTGTACATTGCCTACTAAAATGATAGAAACACACTAATCGATTTCGAACGTAGTCCATACAAATAAACACATGCTTTCTCTAGCATTGGAACCTTGCTAAGAAAAACAAAAGGTATAAAGCAATTTTTCCAAGTCCAATTCTCTGCCTGCCTAGGAATTGAAAGATGAGAATAGCTTTAGCAACCCCAAGGCCTTCAACTGATCCAGCAATTATGAGAACATTGATGGCAAGAGAGCACAAGACCATCAGTTCTCATGCCAGAAGTACATTACTTTGCCATCAAATGGTAATATGCTCAAAGATTTGCGACCACAATGATCTCAAACCACTTCAAGTTCTTTGACGCTCAGTGACTGAACGTAACCATGTGAATTAAAAAAGGGGAAACAGACAATCACCTCAAGTTCTGTGAGCCTCGATGACTGAAAGTAACCATGTGCAGATAAAAAGGAAAACAGATGAAGATTGCTAGCCAAGGATGGGTGGGTCAACACTCAATTTGTAAATGTTGATTGGAAGAAAATCAAGGCAGGAGAAAATTTGTATGAACCGGTTCCACTGCTCAAAATTTTTGAAGAATTTACTTGTCTAACAATATCCTACCAGTACCAATGATTATCAGATCAAGGTCAAAGTATCTTTATCTGCCTGTCTTTATCCCCTTAAGCTCACGCACTGTCTTTATCCTCTTAAGCTCACGCGCCAAGGCCTTCTCTCTGTCAAATGGCACTTCTAAGTTCTTGTTTACACTGGTAGGTGTTTTTTTGCTGCTTCTATTGGCAGCATCACTTGCAGCAATCCCCTTACTTGATGTGGTGTTCTTTCTACTGAAGTTGCTAGACGTGTTATGCACTATGGCTGATGTTTTTCTATTGTTTTTGCTGGACGTCGAACTCATATTATTTCCAGTACTAGATTCAGTATTCATACTCCCAGATTTGCCCAAACCATTCCCTTCGCTTATTTGAACTTTTGTTTCTGCATGATAGACTGTATCAGAAAGTTTCAAACCTGTGGCAGAAATTCTCAGTTTAGCCCGTGACTTCGCAAACCATTTAGCAATCTGCATAGGATGCAACCATAACTTACATAACTTGAGATTTAAGATAAGAGAGAGATGTAAGAAAGGTAATACAGGGTGGAGAGACCTGCGTAGTTGTCAAGCCTAATTCTTTTGAGAGACTTCCTTTCACCTCTTGACTAGGATATTGATTTTGTTTGAAGGTTTCCTCAAGCCGCTGTGTACAAAGAAGGAATAATTAGCATTCTTTTGCGACAAAAATTGTAACCATTATTTCACATAGTCAAAAATTGCAAAATAAATAAAAAACAACTAGCCATTAGAAACCCAAGTAGGTCACACAAGCATGTGCTGATAATAAGAACACTTTTGAGAGGGCAGCATATATAGAAAGGCAATAGTTTCTGAAACAATGAATCAGCAACGAGCATAAACCTAATTATGCTGATGCACTAACCTTTTGCGCATAGATAAGAAAGATACCCTAATTAAATAGGCATTTTGAACAACAACAACCTTTTCCCACTAGGTAGGGTCGGCTGTATGAATCCTTTTACGCCATTGAGCTCTATCTCCTATTATATCATCATCTATATTTAAATAAATTTTATCTTGCTTTATTATTAGTAACCAAGTCTTTTTTAGTCTTCCTCTTCCTCGATTGATATGCATGTTTATCATAGTTTCACATTGCCTAACTGGAACATTTATTAGTCGTCTAAGTACATGTCTGTACCATCTTAAACGTGTCTCTCGGAGTTTTTCCTCAATAGATGCAACTCCGACTTTCTCTCTAATGCTCTCATTTCTTATTTTGTCCATCTTCGTATATCCACACATCCACCTTAACATCCTCATCTTCTGCTCATGTGCTCGAGTCATAGCCCAACATTCAGCTCCATATAACATAACAAGTCGAACTGCGGTTTTATAGAACTTACCTTTAAATTTAAGAGGTACTTTACGGTCACATAGAACACTCGACACTCTCCTCCATTTCACCCATCCTGCTTGTATTCTATGTATGACATCTCTCTCAATCTCTCCATCATTTTGTAAAAATGATCCTAAATATTTAAATCTCTCAGTTCCGGACAACTCGTCCTCTCCTATCTTAACAATTGTTTCATTACTTCTAATATTACTAAACTTAAATTCCATATATTCTGTCTTTAATCTACTAAGCTTAAAACCTTTCCCTTCTAGCGTTTCCCTCCAAAATTCTAGCTTAGTATTTACTCCTTCACGTGTCTTATCTACCAAAATAATATCATCTGCAAACAACATGCACCACGATACTGTATCTTGAATGTGCGCAGTGAGTTCGTCCATAATTAATGTAAAAAGATAGGGACTTAGAATTGATCCTTGATATAACCCTATCTTTATTGGAAATGCTTCAGTTACTCCCTTGAAGTCTTTACTTTGATCGTTACATCTTTATACATATCCTTAATTAGTTCAATATATGTTACGCTAATACCTCTCTTTTCTAAAATTCTCCATATAATTTCTCTTGGGACTTTATCATAAGCTTTTTCTAAGTCAATGAATACCATGTGTAAATCTTGTTTTTGCTTCCGATATTTTTCAATTAATTGTCTAAGAAGATGTATAACTTCTATTGTCGACCTTCCAAACATGAACCCAAATTGATTTTCTATCACTGTGATCTCCTTCCTTAATTTTTTTCTATTACTTTTTCCCAAAGTTTCATAGTATGACTCATTAATTTAATACCCTTATAGTTTACACAATTTTATATGTCTCCCTTATTCTTACATAAGGGCATTTTGAACAAATATAGGCTAAATAACCATCAGAAAAATACACAATAAATCAAAGTTTAAAATTTCAAACCGTGCCACAGTTTTAGTTTATGACCAAAATAATACGATTTCGGTCTTGTATCATGTCATATCAATATAGTTTTGATGCTTTTTAAGTACATGTATATTGATTTAAACATATTTTTTATTAATATTTGATTGTTATAAATACTTATTATTAAGTTATATTTGAAATGTTGAATTTAAATTTTGATATTATGTTTAATGCTGACTGAGGTCAATTTAGGATTAGTAAAACTCTATCAAATAAACACGGTAAGATTAAGTAGGTTTAAATTGAATTGAATTTAAATTTATTTTAATAAGTTTAAAATTAAACCAAATTTATATATAATAATTTAATTCATACTATGTATAAGGTTATAAATTATATTATATATTTTTTATTTTTCTTAATAATCTATTCCATCCAACTTAAAAAGGTATTGAATAACTTATAAAATTATTTAGCATGATATTGAAAACAAAAAAAATATTTGATCGATAGAGGATAAGTATTCTAGTTCCTTATACAAGAACAAAAGAAACATACAAAATTATGCAAACAATATGAATATTAAACTAATGAGTCATACCATAAAACTTTAAGAAAAAATAATAGAAAAAAAATAAAAAATAAGACAACCGAAAATCAATTTGAATTCATGTTTGAAAAATCGACAATAGAAGCTATACATCTTAAACAATTAATTGAAAAATATCAAGAACAAAAATAAAATCTATACACGATATTCTTTGAGTTAAAAAAAAAAGTGTTGGCGTAACATATATTAAATTAATTAAGGATATGTACGAGGATATAACCACTAGAGTAAAGACTTCAGACAGAAAAACTGAAACATTTCTAATAAAGATAAGATTATATCGATGATTAACTCTAAGTCCCTATCTTTTTATAATAATTATGGATGAACTGTACAATGGTGCATATTGTTTATAGATGATATTGTTTTGGTAGTTAAAACACGTGAAGGAGTAAATGCTAAACTAAAATCTTGGTGAGAAACTAGAAGAGAACAATTTTAGACTTAGTAGAATAAAGACATAATATATGAAATTTAAATTTAACAATATTAGACATAATAAGACAACTGTTAAGATAAACGATGACGAGTTACCCTGAACCGAGAGCTTTAGATATTTAGGATCTTTTTTACAAAATGATGAAAGAATTGAGAGATATCTTACATAGAGAAAAGTGTCGGGTGCTTTATGTAATTATAAAATACCTCTAAAATTTAAAGAAAAATAATACAAAACCGCAATTAGACATACTATGTTATATGGAGCTGAATGTTGAATTATGACTCGAACACATAAGCCGAAAATGAGAATTGTAGAGATAAAAATGTTAAGATAGATGTGTGAACATATAAGAATGGACAAAATAAAAATAAAGCATTAGAGAGAGTCGAAGTTTACAACTATTGAGAGAAAATTCCGAAAGACATGTTTAAGATGATATGAGCACACACTTAGACGACCAATAAATACTCCAATTAGGTGATATGGAACTATGACAAACACGCATATAAAATGAGAAAGAGGAAGAACGTATAAAAAGACTTGGTTAGTAACAATAAAATAAAATAAAATTTATTTAAGTATAGATGATGATATAGTAGGAGATATAGCTCAATAGCGTAAAATGATCCATATATCCGACCCCACCAAATGGGACAAGGCTTGATTGTTATTGTTGTAGTATTTACCTTGTGTATAAATGGAAGAAAAAAATATAGGATTTTTTTCTCTAGATGGATGAAAGAAAAAAAATAACCATCATTAAAAAGGTTTTTTCCTCTTTATTTACTCTCATGGACAACGGATAAAGACCTCTGCAAAATCACAACATCTCACGAATCATGCTGGTCCAAGAGCGGAACATAAAATTCTGCTCGTGTCTATTGGCACAATATCATGCAATAAATCATCAAACTCTTGAATGGCAAAGTTATTGTAGTAATAGATATACTATCGTGCTGCAAAAACATGAGCAACTCTCATCATTATCTAGTACCAAATTGAGCATTAGTAATGCGTCACCTATATTAAAAAACTGATGAATGAAATTAAGTTTATTAAGAACCACTAAAATCAATCAAATCCACTCATTAATTCAAGCAGCAGCCTATTTATTTTATTAAGCGCGGTAAAGAGATATTTGGTTCCTGAAAACTAGTTTTTCTCAGTAGAGTGAAAATGTTAAGTCTACCAATCGAATCAATTGCATGGTTTGCCAATATAAGCAGCAACTGACTTATCATGCTTAATCAACTGAAACAGAAGCTTATACTGGTGATAGTGCAAATAAGCGATAAGAGAAAGGGTGATGTTCTGAAGGTTCGAGCAGGATGCAGTGCCAGGCAAATCATTGTTGGTTAAATTTGGTATTAATGACTGGCACCAGATGGTGAGGTCACAATAGTTTTGGTGCAGTGCATAGGCAAAGGAATTGACCAGGGTTGAGTGCCATGTAGCATAGATGGGATTAAAAAAAAATTACAGGCAATACAAGAAACTAAAATTAAAAGGCTGATAAAATCTGATATGACCCCTTTACACAATATGACTCAACATAAATTTTGAGAGTCAGTGTTTGGTGAAATCAAGTTAGTGTATTAAGTAGGTTGACCAGTTTACAACTAAGAACAAGTCGTGTTCCTGTTAAAACTCCCACTTCTAATTTCATATAATTCATATTTCTTCAAACCTAAACTAATACATTTGTTCAAGAGTCATTAGGTGAAATTTCGATGATATTTGTGTCTATGTTAAGTTTTTTATACGAATTGTTTATAAAAATGAATTAGCACAATATTTTGGGTTAAGCATATGGAAATGAATTAGCACCAGATTTACTTACATGCATTAAGCAAGTCAATGGGCTGGGCCAGGTCAGATAATATAGCACATGTGGCCTGTAGCTTATATGGGCTAGGTGCAGGCCACCCACATATAATCATGTTGTTTCACCCTCTCATCCTTACCAGGTTCAGATTAACACATTTTTTTTAATTAAAAGAGTGATTGGTCACGTGTGATATAGCCAACTTATGAAACACTCACTTGAACTGCAACCTCTAGGTGCAAACAACCAGAAGACAAACTATATAAGTGTATAATACAGACCAATAGTTAACTACACAATGTTAAGAAACAGAAAATAACAATGGGCATATCTGATTGCAAGTCACAAATTCTTTTTGAAGTTTGCAAATAGTAAGCATAAAGAGATTTAGAGAATAACAAGGATACCTGGTTTACATGTGGTGCGTAACTCTTTTTACCAGTGGAAGTAGTTTTGTTTCCATTTTCAGCATGCAAATGATCATTGATATGTTGTTCATTCAAGTACTGTTGTGTTTTAGGTGTACTCTTCTCTGCGGGCTCTAAAACTTGCTGCTGGTCTGGATTTAACATGGCTAACGGAGGCACATCAACCATGTCTTTGATACTCAAGTTTCTTTGATGATTAACTGAATAACTTCTTCCGTATGACAATGAGGCAGATTCCCTTTTGTTCTTACCTTTCTTAACCTTCACTGCCTTACCTTTCTCCTTCCACTCTTCATCTTCACTTGAATCTGAAGATGCTTTACCGTAAGACACCTATCAAATTCAAAATGCCAAAATCAGAATGAAAGAACAAGTTAAACACATTATTGAAATAAATTTAGTTTGAAATCTACAAAGTATAGAAAATGATATAAACCAGCAACAAACTTCAGAGCAATTTTGACATCAGCCAACAACATTCATGAGCTTCTAAGAGGCCAACATATCCTGTAGGTCCAAATCATTCTTCAACTGGACAGGACCAATCTAATAGCCAATGGCCTGGCCTGATTGGTCAAACAGGGGAAAATTTAGTCCAAGATTTGAAACAGCCAAAAGTGTTTGCTTCTTTCTTGATAGAAATAGGAGAGACAATTTGATATACTACATGCTAAAAAGAAAGAAAGAGGTAACCAATAGAGGAATAGAAAAGAGAACAAAGGAAAATCCAAAGGAAAGAGAGAATTGAATTCATGAATCATAATCTGCACCTGAATACAATATTAGATGCCATATATAGAGATGATATCTAAATTACCCACAAAAAATTAAGGATATTACACCTACCACAAGACAAACAAACCAATGAACCAGTATATAAAGGCTTATCTAAGGTGCAAATGATATGTATTGAGCATCAAGCATATATACCAAAGCCAATGGAATAATTCTCACATCATTAAGTTTTTCATAATCCAATCGCTGCTGCTGCCTTGTCTTTGGCACAGGACATGAGTTGTCAAAGTCAGCCTCCACCATAGGTGGATGCCTAGTATTTGTTGTATTTTTTCGTGTGGCTTTCCTCCCCTCCTGCGAGCAATCAGCCATTCTGGAATCCAGTTGAGATGATGTAACTTCATCAACATTCACTCTTTTACTAAGCTCCAAACAAAATTCATCAGAATCTGATGTAAAGTCTGATTCATTTGATGCTGGTCCTTCATTTTGATCATCCTTATTTGGATCCAGACATTCAGGATCATAATCATCATCCTCTGAATCATCAGAAGGAAGACCCAGAACATCAACATTATTATATCCTACAGATTCTAAATCCTCCTCAGATAGTGAAGTAGAATCTATTTCTTCAGAACTTGATCCTTCTTCCTTCTCTTCAGCAGCAACTTCAACATCAGGGTCATAATCATTATCTTCTGAATCATCAGATGGATAATTAGAATCATCTAACTGGTTGTTACCATTTGCAATGACAGCTGCTTCAGGAAAAACTTTCTGAATGTAAAATACAATGGATAAAAACATAAGAATATTTAAATTGGCACAAAACTTCTGAAACAGATCAGCATAAAGCTTAATTGCTCAATAAATTTACCTCCCAAGTGTCTTCTATTGTAAGGGTACTTCCTTGAAATTCATTAAGCAAGTTAAAGCAATCCACCTTGCAATCACATGCAGGGCACAACCATCCTTGATCTCCAGGAGGAACTTGGTGAAAGATAGAACATATCAACAAAAATTTTTAAGGTTGCTAGAAATGCTAACATCATTAAATCTTATCACAAATATTTACTTTCATGAGTTTGCAACGGTGGACTCAAACACTTTTGGTGAAAACCTCGTTCACAACTACCGTCACACAGGATGATATCATTGTCAGTTGATAGATCCTTTGAGTCACATGTTGCACAAATTATCTGCAGTAAGATAAGAAGAAAGCAAGATAGTATGACGCAAGGCTTCATATTGTTTTCCAAAAAATTGCAGTAGAATGACATGCACATACATTTTCATAGTCAATTTCATCATTGTCAAACATATTTTCATCAGGCCTTCCCTCAGAAAGCAATGAATCTAGATGGCACATGGATTCACGAATCCTTAATTTGCAACGTAGAATTTCAGATTTGGCTCGTTCAAGCTCCTTTTCAGGTCTGATCTTTTCCAAACTGCAAGGGCACATTTGAATAGTTAAGAAAAATAACCTGCAACAGCAAACATCTAAATATTTCGTTAAAGTGGGTTTCTCAGAGAGCATATACTTTTGGCCCTTCCATCCTTCATGCGAATATGCATCAATCAGGCTTTGCTCATAGTTAATTCGATTCAACAAGTATCTTATCCGTTTTCTAATTAGTGCAAACTCATTATTTAACATGCTTTTTTCTTTTCTTTTCTTCCTCCTTTTCCTTTCATTTTTTATTGAATTTGAGGCAGGAATGGACTGCTCATTGGAAATCTTAGCAGCACTACTGGATGATCGAAGAACTCTGACACCAGCAACTGAAGATCTAAGAGGATATCTACTCGGCCACGGTGTTTGAGAAGCTTTTTTCCTCTTCTTATTGGATTTGGCAACATTATTCTGTGCACCACTTGCAGATATGGTATTTTCATCATCATCCTGTTCACAATCTGCAGGGTGAAATTCTCTAGAGTCATCCTTCACAGCATCAACTAAGGAATCTTTATCTTGATGATTTGATTTTTCTTTAAACAAGGAGTCCTTGGTTTTCTTGCCATCAACCTTGCAAGAAGATTGCTCCATATACAAGGGAAGCAACTTCAATTATCTAAAGAAAAGAAGGATTTGCTGCTGAATGGGATGTCGAAGGAGGTTCAGACTATGCACCATGGAATCTTATTCCATCAATCAAAGAATACTAAATTACCTGCAATTATCAGATCATAAAGCAAATTTGGGATGTCAATATTAACACAACAAACTAAGGCAAACAGGAAATCCCAGCTTTAATTACATGGCTGATAAATGATAAGGCATAAGACATTTAGCAAAAACAAAAATTTGATCAAGGGTACAGCATAACACAAGAAAAGAGAGAAGGCACATTGTATAACCATCCCAACAACAAAAAGAAGCATTAGTGCAAAAAAAAAAAAAAAGGAGAATCAACAGCCAGATTTAGGAAACAAAGAGGATCAAACATAAAAATATATATTGACCTTTAAACATGATATATTTAGCTACGTCCACAGTTAAAGGTATCTGGTAATTTCAGTATAACATGCCAGCCCGTATTTTGATTAGTAACTAGTCATTGAGTCAGCACACCGTTAAATCTGCACAAATTGCCTGCATTACATAATTTCCCTTAAAGAACAATGGCCATGACCATCTACCAAACGAACCCTAATGACCAAACTCCAAGTATCACCTCTACAGAAAAAGCAAATCAATCAGTAAATGTGAATGCATATTCAAGAAAAGAGATGAGGGTAGCAGTAGGGACTGAAATTGCCCCATCCAGTAATATAGATATAAAATGCTAAAAAAGATGCAATTTTGGCGCACTTAGTAGTGAATGAAGTAGCCTCTTTTTACTTCTTTAACTCGATATCGATGAAAAACTAAAAAGAATTAAGTTTTCCGTCCGAAAGAAACGTGACCCGAAGATGCAAACGAAAAAAAAAAGTTTGGATCTTGGATAGTTACCTCCCAAATACAACAAATCGGACGCTCAAAATATCGATGGTATGGACCTTTCTGCCCCGTCGAAGCGAGAATGAGTTGACGAGCGAAGTAAATCGGAGAGAGGTGCCTACGAGCGCACGCCTGTGGCGAATCTTGTGAGGGACAGGGAAGCTGTGTCTCGCTTGAGATCGAGGGGGTTCAGGTCCGGAAAGAGAGGGGAAACGAAAAGATTAACCCTAGGGGCGAGTCCGGATGACGTTGGGCTTCAAGCCTTAAATAGAAGGGCCGCCCAATTACAGCCCAATTTAGTTCAAAACTCGAATTTTTGTTGAACCAAAAAGTGGCGCTATGATTTGGGCGGGTGGGTTGCCCCTTTGATTTGAGTTCATTTTTGCCGTTAGAATTACAATGAGCAAAATGAAAATTTTATCTACTTGTTAAATATATCCTTGTCAACTAATTTTTAAACAATTATAATTTTACTCAAAGCTAAAGCTAGTGCTTCATTAGATGAAATTATTAATATTAATAATTATAATGAATTAAAAAATTCTATAATATTTTTACTATTCTTAAATTTTAATGAGCAGTAGACCTAAAGAAAGAGATAAGTACGTAGTACAATAAAATTTATTCCATTTTTGTTAAGTTTAAAGGATAAAATGTAATTAATCAATTTTTATAGAGTGAAAATTTTCCAATTTTGAACATTTAATCCTACTTTTAAATAATAATAACAACATAAATATCAAAGTAAAAGGAAGGTGGTAATACAGAGAATGCTTACAATTGGTTCCGCTGGACATTAGTTGAGTTTTGCTGTGAAATAGCCAACTAAACTCTGATATGGAGTGATGACAAATGAACAATTTCCAAATTTTTACGCTACAAATAGAAGCAAGAAAAAAAGATTATTAAAAATATAACCATGCACAGTGTTGAACGATATCATCAAAGCATGCCATAAATGAATTTATCTTATATTGTGATTCATCAATGAGAATACATCTAAACCTTCTTGGGAAAGGTTAAACATAAAAAAGGGAATTAATATAAAGAGAATTGGAAGATGCAGCAAGGATATATGTTTTCAGCCTTCTATAATCTTCACGCCAGATCTGCCCAATAATATAATTCAGATATGAAAATAAAGAAAATAAATGTAGGATGAATAAGCTTCCAGAGACTGAACATACCCAAATGGGCTTTGCTTGATAGCAAGTAGCTCAACATCTATCTGCAAGCACAAAAAAGTTGGAACAATCAGTTGATCAAGAGTATAAGATATCTGGTGAGTTTTCAAGGATTAAGGGATTGAAGGAAGAAAACACGTCAGGAATCAATGGGACAGAAGAAACAGCTAGCAAAATGCATTCTCAATTTATGCCGTTCCACATCCACCCACATTGTGCGTGGGGAAACATAGTTTTTTCTTTTTTCTTTTTTGCATGATAAATCTATATGAATGATTACCTTTTTAGATGACTTTAAGTCATTAAGTTCAGCTTTCCGTCGCAGCCAAAAATTGTGTTTACTTAGATGGAAATATAATGCGGGCAATGGCTAAGAGAGAAAATGAGAGGAAAAAACTATGAACTCCAGATATAATTTTGTCAGTATTTGCCTCCTCCCCTCCTGATTTTCCATCCAAGTAAAATGAGTCCAAGGAATTGAATTCTGGATGTCTCAAGACTGAGAATTGACTTGGCTAAGCATAGGAAATATGTTGTTACAGAAATAGAACAAAGAATGATCATGACAGTTGAAGCATAAAAATACTCAAATAAAGTATTAACTATTATATGAAAGAAATTACTAGATTTCAAGTTAAAACAAATGTCATTAGACTGATTGCAACATATTTTAGACTAACATAAGTTGCAACTCACATCTATTGTTGCATTGGGAGGGATTTCTTGGACTCCTTTCTTTCCATAAGCTAGTTCAGGAGGAACTATCAACAATCTCTGACATTGCACACTAATTAATTAGTGATGAAGTAAAAGAGTAGATTGTATGAAGAAAATAAGAGGCTGCTCTTTGATTCCTTTACATAAAAGAGTACCAATTTCTAACAGATATTTTAAAAATATCAAATCAACCAATCTATTTATTAGTTTATTAATCAAACTCTTTGTGCCATGGCTCATGTTCAGCATGCTTAATCCTTTCAAGAAAGTCAAACAAATATTTTATTATCAACACTATGAAATATTTATTAGTTGTCTCGCTAAGTAAAATGGATCAATAGATGAATGATACATACGCAAAGTGGTAAAAGGTCAGTGTAGACAAAGGGCAAAAGGTCACGCAACACAAGCGTTCATATGGAACAGAATTGAAGCAAGCAAGCAAGCAAACAAACAAACAAACAGCTGATTCACCAATGGCTTAGTGACACCTAGCAAAACATAATTGGACGGGCTCTCTCCCAGAGCCTACAAAAGGCAGAAGACTCCAATCACTTGGGGCATTTTAGCAAGGAAATAGGTTTTCCTGCCTTGATACTCTATTGACCTCATTCTGAATCATCTTGAAGTAGTGACCAAGTTAGCTCCACTTCAACCCATTTCTCTAGTACCCCAAGCTTCACGACCACCTCAATAAGACCTTTATCCCCCAAGACAGCTAAACAACAAATAGTCAGGACAAACCCTACTTGATCCAAACCCAACATGTTCAAGTTCATCGTACTTGGATTCCTCTTGCCACATTCCCACTTGAAGTTAAAGACTATTTTTTTGACAATTAGGTAGTCTATTGTAGAATTACCACAACATCTAGTAACAAAGGATTACCTAGTTGATGATTAGAAAGGCATAAAGGATATTAGAAGCCAAAGAAAACTTATAGTTAATATAATAAAAGGAAATCAATTAATGATTTGACATCACTAATCATATAAGATTTAGTACCTTGCAACGGACCCTAAGGAGTATGACTCAAAAACAATTTAAAATTGCATCCTATGTGTCTCAACATAGGAGAAACATTTTATTTTGTCCATTGATCGATATGCGGAATAGCTTGAAACACACAAGATCCTTTCACAATGACAACGACCCACCGGACCTAAGACACACAATTCCTCTAGCAATATGAAGCGAAGTCAATGTTGACTCTAAGCAAGATCCACAAAGCTTTTGCAAGGC
This sequence comes from Zingiber officinale, assembly GCF_018446385.1. NCBI lineage: Eukaryota > Viridiplantae > Streptophyta > Magnoliopsida > Zingiberales > Zingiberaceae > Zingiber > Zingiber officinale. The sequence continues at coordinate 243,296 of NW_024589822.1, forward strand.
GGTGAGGGCTTCCGCATGAGATCTAATGACATTTGTAGGAGAAAAGAATAATAGTGGTCTAAAACAATACTTTCTTGTGTAAGATACAAAGATAATCAAACATTAGCATGTGCATCAATTGGTTGTTTGTTCGCAACAAAAAAGAACAATCACTCCTACAGTCCTACTCTATGACCTGTGGCTCGTCAAATGAGTGACTTCGGATAAATGCACTGCAATTGATCTGTGAAATAAGGTAATAGAGCAAGCCTCATAGGTCCCAAATCTTTTGGGATGATTAAGTGACACTCGCCTCAAATAGAGATGAATATGAAAGCAAAAGAGAGGAGATTATTAAAAGTTCGTATAACAAAATATTCACTTCAAATTTCAAGCTCTTGGAAAGTTGTTTCACTTGAGAACTTGGTTACAAAAAAAAACACAGAAAATTTTGTGCATCATTTTCCGTTCTAACAATCTAGATTTTTATAATCAAAGCTGCAACAATTCTATTTTATCACTTTAGAGAATCTGTGCGGAGATCCCTCTATCACTTGGTTTACCATAAGCTTATACGGAGCCAATCTCGACCTCAAGCTGAGTTGTTGACTATAACCCAAAAACTATTGTCCGTTGGTGGACGACTTCATATAAGCCATTAGGTTGTCTAACCCCTACTTAGTAACAAACATTATCTCTGATGATACTGTCCAAAGATGAGAATGCAAAGATGCCCTCATAATCTCTCGTAATTCACATTACTCCCAAGTCTTTAATTTTATTGATCCTCTTCATTATCAAAAATTCGATCTCATGTGAAACCCTTAATCCCTACAATCCTTCACCCTTCACCTACGAGTCCACCTCCTTCAAGTTGCTCTATAGTACACCTCGCATCATGGACCAAGCTTCTCCGTATATCTTCTCCCTTATCTTCTGAATTCACCTGCCATTAGACCATTGACTCATCTAACCATTCACAATCAAACTACTTGACCGCATTGAGTCACAAGCCTTCCAAGCTCCAGTGTACACTATTCCAAGTCCTATCACACTTGATACACATGCTATCAACCCCACTAAAACCTAATTTAAGCTATTTGTCAAACACATCAAAAGTCAAAACTACTAGATTGAACCCGATCACTTTGGAGTATCATTGCACCAACAACATCGACATCTAAAAATCTAGCAAGCTCCAACAATGAGGCTTTCATGGTGAGGGCTTCTTAGCATAGCGGCTAGGGATTACTACAAAATAAATGCCTAAATAGCGACCGAAATTGCGACCGTAATTAATTTCGGTCGCTATTTAGGGACCGAAATTAATTTCGGCCGCTAATTTGGGACCGAAATATTTTCAGCCGCTATTTTAGGGACCGAAATTAATTTCGGTCGCTAATTCAAGGATTGAAAAAATTTCGTTTATAAATAACGGACTATGAGTCGATCGGGGCTAAAATTTAACGACTACATTTATAATTTAGCCGTTAAATAACGATCGTAATTATAAATCGATCGCTGTTTAGCGACCGTAATAACCTCGGTCATTAATTCTTCATTTTTCATTTAACTTAGGATTTTATTTATAAACATGTAATGACCAATTTTATTAAATCGGTCATTAAAATTTCACCTCATAAATCCTCCCAAGCGATCCCTAAACCCCAAACAGTGGTCGACCCTCCCCTCGCACGCGATCCCTAAATCCCAAATCGTGGCCGACCCCCTCTCCTCCAACGCGATCGCGATCCCTTCCTCCGACGATCCCTTCTCTCCAAAGGCAGCGGAGATCCCTTCGAGCGTGAGATCCTCTTCCGCGCAGGTAATATTCTCTTCTTTCACTTTTCTTTCACTCCTCTTCGATGATTTCGGCTGCCGGCTCAGGCTGCGAGGTTGGCCGCAGTCTAGACAGGCTCAGGTTGGCCGCAGTCTAGACAGGCTCAGCTTGGCCGGCATTTCCTTCCTGGGCAATCTTTGGTCGACCTCAACTTAGCCAGGCATTTCCTTGGGCGGCGTCAACAGTTTCGACTTGCGTGGCCGACTAAGTTTGGGAATTCTATGCAGGCTAGGATTCATTTAACTTATAACGACCCCTTACTTGGGCAGACATAATTTCAGGAATTGATGGATGGATTATATTGGATATGATATTTATAATGTGGTGGCTGGTTTTCAGCTAATTTCTGTTTGTCTTTTGTTATTTCAGGTATACTGATTTTTCCGAACTCTTATTTCCAGCCCTATGCTATGCAACGCTCGTATGCATCTGCCGCAACAGCAAGCCACATTAGGTGGCATTATGAGTATGTACATGAAGGAGATATAATGTGTCATCCATCTGACTCACCTGCATGGAAACATCTTGATACAATATTTTCCTCCTTTGCAATGGAACCACGTAATGTAAGATTGGGACTTTCAGCAGATGGATTTCAACCATTTGGTCAATCTGGACAACAGTATTCATCTTGGCCAGTCATATTAACACCATATAACTTGTCGCCATGGATGTGTATGAAAGACGAATTCATGTTTCTTACGGTACTTATTCCAGGTCCAACGAATCCGAACGATAAAATAGATATTTTCTTACAACCTTTGATTACTGAGCTGAATGAATTATGGAATGTAGGATCGGAGACTTATGATATTGCAAGTAAAACTAATTTTACCCTGCATGCTACTTTATTATGGACAATTAGTGATTTTTCTGCATACTCAATGTTGTCAGGATGGAGCACTGCTGGTAAATTAGCATGTCCGCATTGCATGACAAAGTCTGATGCAATTTCATTACCTTGCAATGGGAAAATATCTTGAAATAATTAGTTAACAGACCTGAGTTACATCAGAATGAAACTACCGGTAAATTTCCAAAGGCTTGTTATATATTGGACAAAGAAAGTAAGCAAATATTGTGCAGTTGGTTGAAAGAAGTCAAATTCCCTGATGGGTATGTCTCGAATATGGCTCGATGTGTGGATATGAACAAATTAAAAATGTTTGGAATGAAGAGTCATGACTGTCATGTGTTCATGCAAAGTCTTATTCCAATAGCTTTCCATGACTTACTTCCCAATAATGTTGGCAAGCACTCACAGAATTGAGTCTATTTTTCAAAGATTTGGCATCGAGGGTTATTATGACAGCGGAATGCTTCGGCTAGAAACAGAAATACCTCTAGTTCTATGTAAACTTGAACGCATATTTCCACCCAGCTTTTTTGATTCAATGGAACATCTACCTGTTCATTTACCATATGAGGCACGACTAACTGGTCTTATGCAGTATAGATGGATGTATCCATTTGAACGATTTTTAAGAAGATTAAAAAAAAATGTTCGTAACAAAGCAAGAGTTGAGGAGTCAATATGTAATGTTTATCTAGTTGAAGAAGCATCTTCTTTCTGCTCATATTATTTTCCTGATAATGTGAAAACCAGGCATCGTAAATGTCATCGAAATTTTGATGATTCTCAACCAATAGACACAGAAATGCTTTCTATTTTAAAATTTTCTAGTAAGCCAATGGGTGCATCCAGTTGTAGATGGTTAAATCCAAATAAATATCATGTAGCAAGGACATATATACTCCTAAATTGTGACGAGGTCAAACCCTACTTAAAGTGAGTTAAGTTATATGATACATTTATCCCTTTATGTAATGTTGGTTATACCAAATGCAATTTATAATTATTTTCCTTGACAGCTTGTACGAACAACAACTACAACTAGAAAATCCATCAATAGGTGCAAATGAGGTAGAGAAGAAAATCCATCAAATATTGAAATGTCGAACTCCATCACGACCCAAAACCAGGATGCACTTCAGAATGAGGAAGTGGAGATAAATGCAGTTGATTCAGAGATTCAATGCACTTCCCATTTACTTATAGATGTGAATGTCACTTTCGAGGATATAGGTGATGGAGAGATGTCGAGCAGTGAAGATTTAATAGAATTTAGTGATGAAGAAATAGAAAGGATTGTTAATGTTACTGATTATGATTGTAATGATGATTAAACAATAGAGTTGAAAATTGTTCGATTGTTTATATTAACGAGAATATGCTTGCTTTCTACATGTTTGATTGTGTATGTGTTATAATGTTATTTTCCAGATATAATCATGTCTAGCGCACCGGTACATGGTCATATTATATTTACTATTGTTGGGGGTTGGTATGTATTTACGTTATTAGTATTTCAAATTCAGCTATGGAAAATTATATTGAAACATGGTTATTTATTTATGCAGTTTTATTCCCAATGGTCATAGTGTTGCTGCATATATAATAAAGAAATTTAAAGAACGACAGTGTATTTCTGGTGTCACGTGGAGGCATGTGGCACCGGAAATGAAAGACTTTTATTTTCATGAATTTCTGGTAAGTAATGTGAATATTATTGATACTGAACAATATTATTTGATACTAATGATTTTGATATTACAACAACAACAACAACCAAGCCTTTTCCCACTAGGTGGGGTCGGCTGTATGAATCTTTTTACGCCATTGAGCTCTATCTCCTATTATATCATCATCTATATTTAAATAAATTTTATCTTGTTTTATTGTTGCTAATCAAGTCTTTTTTGGTCTTCCTCTTCCTCGTTTGATATGCATGTTTATCATAGTTTCACATCGCCTAACTGGAGCATTTATTGGTCGTCTAAGTACATGTCCATACCATCTTAAACGTGTCTCTCGGAGTTTGTCCTCAATAGATGCAACTCCGACTTTCTCTCTAATGCTCTCATTCCTTATTTTGTCCATCTTCGTATGTCCACACATCCACCTTAACATCCTCATCTCTGCAACTCTCATCTTATGCTCATGTGCTCGAGTCATAGCCCAACATTCAGCTCCATATAACATAGCAGGTCTAACAGCGGTTTTATAGAACTTACCTTTAAGTTTAAGAGGTACTTTACGGTCACATAAAACACCCGACGCTCCCCTCCATTTCACCCATCCTGCTTGTATTCTATGTAAGACGTCTCTCTCAATCCCTCCATCATTTTGTAAAAATGATCCTAAATATTTAAATCTCTCGGTTCCGGGCAACTCGTCCTCTTCTATCTTAACAATTGTTTCATTACTTCTAATATTGCTAAATTTAAATTCCATATATTCTGTCTTTAATCTACTAAGCTTAAAACCTTTCCCTTCTAGTGTTTCCCTCCAAGATTCTAGCTTAGCATTTACTCCTTCACGTGTCTCATCTACCAAAATAATATCATCTGCAAACAACATGTACCACGGTACTGTGTCTTGAATGTGTGCAGTGAGTTTGTCGATAATTAGTGTAAAAAGATAGGGGCTTAGAGCTGATCCTTGATGTGACCCTATCTTTATTGAAAATACTTCAGTTACTCCCCCTGAAGTCTTTACTCTGGTCGTTACATCCTCATACATATCCTTAATTAGTTCAATATATGTTACGCTAACACCTCTTTTTTCTAAAATTCTCCATATAATTTCTCTTGGGACTCTATCATAAGCTTTTTCTAAATCAATGAATACCACATGTAGACTTATTTTTGCCCCGCTATAATTGTCTAAGAAGATGCATAACTTCTATTGGAGACCTCGTAACCAAATTGATTTTTAGTTACCGTGGCCTCCTTCCTTAATTCTTTTTCTATTACTTTTTTTTCCAAAGTTTCATAGTATGACTCATTAGTTTAATAGCCCTATAGTTTGCATAATTTTGAATGTCTCCCTTGTTCTTATATAAGGGAACTAGAGTACTTACCCTTTCAATATCATGTTAAATAATTTTATAAGTCATTCAATACCTTGTTTTCCTAGGCACTTCATACCTCTATTGGAATATCATCTGGTCCAACGGCTTTTCCATTGTGCATTCTATTTAAAACTTGTTCTATTTTTGAAGTGTGAATTCTATGATAAAAATTTAAATTTCTATACTCATTTGACCTAATTAAATTACCTAAGTTAAGTTGGTCACCTAAACCTTCATTAAAAAGTTGATGAAATACCTCTTCCACCGCTCTTTTATTTCTCCATCATTTACTAATACCTTATTACATTCATCTTTAATACATTTTATTTGGCTAAGATCTCTTGTTTTCCTTTCTCTCACTTTAGCTATTCTATAAATATCTCTTTCCCCTTCTTTTGTATCCAATTTTTGATATAACCGTTCAAAAGTTTCATTTTTTGCTTCACTCACAACTTTCTTAGCTTCTTTCTTGGCTATTGTATATTTTTTTAAGTTTTCCTCGTTCTTACAAATATATAATTCCTTATAAGCTATTCGTTTTTCCTTCACTTTCTCTTGTACTTTCTCATTCCACCACCAAGATTCTTTACTTAGTGGTGCATGTCCCTTTGACTCACCAAGTACACTCTTAGCTACTATTTTCAACTTTGATACCATCTTATCCCAAGTTGTATTAGAGTCATCGTATATTTCACCTAATGCTTGTACTTCTACCTTCTCCTTAAATATATTTTGTTTCTCATCCTTTAACTTCCACCACTTAATTCTAGGAATTGTATATATTTTCTTTCTATTGATACTATGTTTGAGGCGTATATCCAACACTACTACCCTATGTTGGGTAGTTAAGTTTTCTCCTGGGATGACTTTGCAATCTTTACAAATCTTTCTATCCTTCTTCCTAACCATAAGAAAATCAATTTGCAATTTATTATTCCCACTTTTGAAGGTGACTAAGTGTTCTTCTCTTTTCTTAAAAAACGTATTAGCTAATATAAGGTCATATGCTATCGCAAAATCTAATATAGTTTTCCCTTCCTCATTCCTCGTTCCAAACTCATAACTCCCATGTACTCTCTCATTTTCCTCATTTTTCACTCCAACATGCCCATTTAGATCACCTCTTATTAAAATCATTTCATTTGGTGGAATATTTTGTAATATTTCATCTAAGTCCTCCCAAAACCTTGATTTGGTAGCTTCATCTAATCCTACTTATGGTGCATATACGCTAATTATGTTCATAGTTTTTTTCGCCACTATTATCTTAAGGGCTATAATTCTATCCCCTTTTCTAACTACTCCTACAACTTCATCCTTTAACAAATTATCTACAACGATACCCACTCCATTTCTTGCTTTATTCTTTCCAGTGTACCATAACTTAAAACCCGAGTTCTCTATCATCTTTGCCTTCTCGCCTATCCATTTTATCTCTTGTACACACAAAATACTAATTTTTCTCCTAATCATCATATCTACTACCTCCATTGATTTACCAGTGAGAGTTCCTATATTCCATGTTCCAAATCTTAGATTATTAGTTTTCCTATCATATTTGTTCTTATCTAACCTATGGTGTGAGAACTTTTGCCTATTTAACACTACACCCAAGTTCTCATGGAGATGTAGCGGTCCTTGCTGAGACGTTACAGTCGGACCCTCTAACGCGAACTCTTACATATTTATCACTACACCCGAGTTCTGGAGATGTAGCGGTCCTTGCCGAGACGTTACAGTCTGACCCTGCAACGCGTTCCTTCCGGGGAACAACCTAGCATTGGCACAATAGTTTAATGGATTCATTCATTGAATATTTGCCATAGTTTGACGCTGGCTAGCAACCTAACGCAACCCTCCTCCTTTATCCGGGCTTGGGACCGACCATGACCGGTCATCATGGGCGGAGTTAATGATTTTGATATTGTTGTAGAAAAATTATACCTGCGATCCAAACCAAGAGGTGAATTTCAAAGCAACATGGAACAAATATTGCCTGAAGTTGTATAAGGATTTAATGTACAAGTGGAGAAAAGGGGGAACAAAGCCATCATATATACCAAATGAGATTTGGGTTGCATGGCAAAACATTTGGACTGTAGAAGATTGGCAGCGAAAGTCAACTATTGCGTAAAGCAATAGAAATGCTGATGTCGAAGGCACGAGCAGGATCTTCAAAGCATACGGGTGGATCTCGATCTATGGTTGAGCATGCCATAGAATTGGTGAGTTTACAATATCGTTTGGGCCTAATTGGAGTAAGTAAACTTATTTTAATCTTTTTAATATTTTATCTGTGCAGGAAAAGACTTTAGAAAAACCTGGTACTTGTTGGGACTTATTTTGCAAAACCCACAAGAAAAAAGATGACACATTTGTGGATTCAAAATCAAAAGCCATAGACGTAAGAATATAAACTTTACCGATTAGCTTTGTTAATTGTTTATTAAATATTAATAATTTTACTTTTTTAATAGGACAATATGATTGACCGAGTTGCACAAGCGTCTCAGCCTGTTGTAGAGGGAGGGGACATACATATTCTATCAGATGAAACTATAAATGAAATATATTATGATATTGTTGGTGGAAGTAAAAAATAACGCCCTCTACGGCCTTGGCTCTCATGCACAAGTTGCATATGATCATGAGATGACTCCTAAGGCTAGGGGTCGACCTAGTTCTTCGTTCACTAGTATGCAAGAGTTACGCCTAGAAAATCAAGCATTGAGGGATCGGGTCACAGCAGTAGAGTCGTCGATAGATGATCGGGTCAGGTGTGCAGTACAAGAGTCTAAGCGATTGATAAAAGATCGGGTCAAAGCGACAGTTGAGCGACAAATGCGAGAATTTTTTGATCGCTATTCAGTAATGAGTCCTTCTGCTTTTCCAATGCCGCATCATTTTGATTCACAAGAGACTCAAGACCCAAACCATTCTGATAAGTAGAAATTCTGAGTTATTTTTTTATAATTTTACTTACTAGAACATGTTTATTCATTCATTCTGTTGTTACTTTAATTTTTTAGTTGCAATTGATCCTTTACGGCTCCTCTTCACTTAATGTGCAAATTTATATTCTGTTTATTCATTCTATAGAATGTATACAATTTTGTTTTCCATAATTATGAAGTTGAAATACTTGTTAATCAAGCATATTTTCTCTTTTGTTATCTTGCTAACATATCCTTTCGCTTCTTCAGTATGGTTTCATTGCATGGCTCTTGACTACATGTGTAGGGTTGCTTCTCTCATTCCTAAGGTATCCAAGTTTATTTTTGCAATGCCTTCTTACATTTATTATCTTATTAATCCGATGTCCTTTATATGTGAATCATTTGAGTTATGAAATTATAGTTGGATGTTGGTTTCTAACTATTATCTATGCTAGTCTTTTGTAGATTATAGTTGGAAAGTAAATTTATGGTCAAGGTAGTGACAAGAAAAGGCTAGAATGCAACATTACTTGTGTAATAAAAGGATTATTCATTTAGCCACTCTTATGACAATGTTTACTATTTGTTTAATAGATAACACTTGAGTTGTTTATTTATGGTGAAGTTGTTGATATTTATGATGAAGTTTCTTATGCTTGTTTTATTTAATAATATATCGTGTTTTATTTGATACAGGATTGAACACTAAATGTTGTTATGGTTCTATTGTGCAGGTTGACATGTTTGTGATCAACATTTGGATATGGTTGTAATATGGATTTGAGAGATTTGATGTTAGACATTTGGATATTATGTGTATCGTGCACTTTAGTGTTTGATATTAGATATTTGATATATTTGGATATATTTATATGATATTGGATATGGTTGTGTGTGATATTGGATATGTGAAATTTTACAAAAAATTATTGTATTGTTTACGTGTGATATTTTGTTTACATTTTGTTGTAAACAGGGTAAAATTTTTTAAAACATCAATTGCATGTATTGATATTTAGGCTGTTGTTTAGCGACTGAATTATATAATTCAGTCGCTGTTTAGCAACCGAATTATAAATTTCGGTGAATGTTGTCATCTCACCAGTGGAAATTAGGAGCTAGAAAGAAAATTGATCGTTATTTAGCGACCGATTTTAAAAATCGGTTGCTAAATAGCGACCGATTTCTAAAAATCGGTTGCTATTTAGCGACTAGTATTTAAATTTCGGTCGCTAAATAACGACCGGTATTTAAATTTCGGTCGCTAAATAATGACCGAATTTTAAAAATCGGTCGCTATTTTGCGTCGGTATAAGGCACCAATTATGATACTGTTAGAAACCGCAAATTAGTCAGTCACTATATTAACGACCAAATTTAAATGGCGGTCGCTATTTTGTGAAACGAAAAAAAATACCGTTTGTTAATTTGCGACCGGGGAAAAATTCCAGTGGCTAATATTAGCGACCGAAACTATTCAGTCGCTAAATACAACGACCGGATTTTAGATTTAGTCGCTAAATTAAACTACGAATAAAAAAATACAGACATCGGTTTTCGGTTGCTAATCGGTCACTAAACTTTTATAGCGACCGAATAACGACCGATAATTCGATCGCTAAAAATGATATTTTTTGTAGTGGATTCACAAATAGTTTCCCCCTTCTTTGTGTCTGCTAGACTTTTGTAACGTCTCTCTCAGGTTTGATGCAACTTCCCAAAATGGAGCAAGCATTCTTCTTCTTCATCCTCTCCTTCCCTGTTCTCCATGTTTTGTATTTGACACACCTCTAGCATCAACACTAGGCATGCTCGACATGTCTCAAGCTAGCCGAAGACTGAAATCCTCGCTGAACTTGAGATTCAAACCTTGCTTGAAAATGATGACAACCAACATGATGATGACGACCTACTATAAATACATATACAACCTATGTTTCAAGCTAAATCATGCAACTATGGATGTAGAAGAGAGAAACCAAAGACTTGTTACACTTATCTATAAGTGGAAACCATTGGCAATGTTTTTAATTGAGCTGTTGATATTTAACCTTCTTACCCTAATCATTAGCAATGTTGCAATCCATATTCCAGCAACAGAGATGCTAAGCACATTGCACATCTTTTCTTAAAGCAAAAATGATTAAGAGGAAACACAAACCTGGCCCCCAACTCTCATTCCTTCAACACCCAAATCTAATCCTTTTAAGACATTTCCTCTTTCAGATTGACCAACATCAAAAGCATATGGCTGCAAGTTCAAATTCATCAGTAACTAAATAGAGTAGAATAAATTACAAGTATCTTTCAGCTCACTAACCAAAAAAGTAAGAACATAACGTAAAGTGACACACATTAGGCAAGTGGCCAAATAAATTCATACCGTTCCACCAGTGACACCAAGCCCTTGCCTGCTTGTCATAAAGGTTATGCCCTTCCATTTGGCAACATAATGTAACTGCAATCAATGTTCCGATCAAAGTTCACTTGGGAACAGGCTAAAGAGTAAAATAAGATTACAAGAGATGAGAGTGGAGAAGTAGTGTCCATAAAATAAATTTACCATGATAGGTATAACCAAATGAGCAAGTTGGACATCCATGATGCAAAAGACAAATGGTAAATGCAGGATTGCAATAGCAACAAACTTATTTCTTAGTAAGAAGGATGCCCGTTAGAGATTTAATATATAGATAGACAAGTAACAAAAGTGAAACCACAAACTACAAAATAGATGATTGTATAAACTGAAATTGTATTAAATCAAAAGACACTAAATTGCATTCATTTAACTAGTAATAGTGATAATAATGTGATTCACTCATCAAAATTGTTGAAATTGATTAAATAACATAAAAGGAACCCAAACTCCATATATGGGTTTATAGGTAGTGAACATACCTTTTTTTTTCCATCGCATCATCAAGACATAAGTTAGTTTATAGTCCAAAGAATAACTTGATGCAACACATTGGACAAATAAAAATAGGATCCTCGTTAGAGGAAAATTAAGGATTTTCATCCAAAGACAAGGAAATTGGAAGCTCTATTAATTCAAAAATACAAGACTTTATAAAATACAACAAAATTATAAAATACAAGATCCTAATCCTTTTATAGTTTGATAACACGATCTATTCTTTAAAAAATACAAGACTTTTCTATTAAAATCTACATTATTCTAATAAAAAACTAACACACTTTTCTAAAAATTCTAACAAATTATAAAAATTAATGATCTAGGCAATTTTTAATAGAATTAAATTGTTGAATGCATTGTAACTATTAGAAAATGAATGGAAAATTGGACTCTAATGTGTATGGGAGTGTAGTTCCACATTGGAAGTTTTGTGGCATTGTGATTGGTTTATATTGAATCACAACTTTTGATGTTGTGAACATATATGGGTGAGAGACTCTCACGTGCGTGCCCGAGGGGCGTGTAGATCTAGGGCTCCTAGTTGACTAGTATGCGAGCATGACCTACGTGCATCGGATGTTAGACCGTTCAGAGCTATAATTGCCCAAACAAACCCGCTAATGTTTTACCACTCAAACTAATTTTTCTACCTACTCAAAAGTATGACAAACATTAATGCCATACTTGAAATAGTCGAATGTTAATAGCCGACTTGTAACCTCTGGGATGGTAACGGCTGGCCATTGATCGCCAACTAGCATTTTAAGTCAATTGATAGAAGGGAATAATGGTCATTAATTGGTAGAGTTACTGGCAGCCAAGGTTCCGAGCCTATAAAAGGAGGCTACTCCCTTGGGCAAAAGAGATCGAATAATCGATTCATCCAACTCCTCCAAGTTCATTTCTGCTCACCATCATCCTTTGCTTCCCTATGATAGCATTCAAGTACACGTTTAGTTAGCCACATATAACCTGTGCTTGTTGCGAATGTGATAGAGTTGTTGTATCATGCGAGACAGACGTATGACGAAACCTCTAAGCACTGCTGACAAATTTATTTTAAGAAAAATGTGTTTAACACAGGACTCCAACAACTCAACACTAGGCCTACTCGGGCAACTCAACACTTAGCTTACTCGGGCCACTTAATAGTCAGCCCACTCGGCAAATCGACAACTCAACACTCAAGAAGCTCGGGACTCGGCCAACTCAGGGCAACTGGGCACTCAGCCAACTCAAGGCAGCTCAACACTCTGCCTACTTAGGCATCTTGGCACTCGGCCTATTCGGGTTGATCGACACTCGACAGCTCAAACACTTGGCTAACTTGAGCACTCAGTTGCTCAGCCCAGATACTCAACTATCTCGAGCACTCAGCAGCTTGACCACTCAAGACTCGGTGACTCGACCACTTAGTAGCTCAACGTTCACAAGCAGCTCAACCTTCTAAGTCAACTCAACCTTCCTAGCAGCCTTAAATTAGCATGTCAAGGCCATCTCAGCAAATCAAATAAGTCTTATCTAAATCTTTTTGTATTCAACATTTCATTTATAATTGTTTACTTGATCTCTAACAACATTCTTAAAATGTAAGATTGTCTAATAGTAACCTAGTTTGGTTTTTGTTTTCCAAATTGAAGTCATATCATAATAAATATGAAAAGAAATGCCCACCATATATTTATAAAAAGAGATTGTTCAAACTTCAAAGAATAGCTAACAAATACATTTAATCAATTATATTGATTAGTACATAGACCTTATGAAGCTCAATTGAACTTATAAGTTTGAGAAACAAAACGATGCTTTTTCCATCACATTCATTATTTGAGATCCATAGAAAAGTAAGCTTTGCCTTTACCATATGATATTATCACTATCCTACGCTGAGTGCATTATATCTACCAATATGTTAATCTAATATAATCATATAAGTGTTGCCATAACAAAATTTTGTGATCTTGCTACTGTATGACAATCCTAATCTATATCCGAACTTTTGGAAGATAATGTCCATTGAAATATGCTTGGGATAATCATACTGTGACACGCGATCCTTTCACAGCTTTAGGTCCACCTCCAACCTTTATATCATAGTACCTGGTAAAATCAGGAAATCAGAACAAAACAGTGACAGAAAACTGATTTTTTTTTATCTTAACAGAGAAATAAACTAGAAATAAAAATGGTCAAGATTACTTCAAACGTGCCCCAAATAACTTTCAATTATGATAAAGGATTTTAAATATTTCAGTTTTAAATAAATAAATATTAATTTAAGAGACAAATAAATAATTTAAGGGACAAAATGCAGAACCATTCTCATCCAAAATGTGGCATAAGCTATTATAAAATTCGCCTCGGACATGTTGCTACATTTTTCATAGTATGACACAATAAATGTAAATATTTCCTTCATTAATAAGAAACATTTCATGGAGTACAGAGCAAAAGAAAATTACTGAGCAATGCAAGTTATCTGCTAATCAGTACTGATGACAACATCAATGGAAAAGCCAGCAAAAAGTGAAGTAGTCATTCAAAGTGCTGTAAACACGTTATGACTTCAAAGTACATTTTTAACCCAATTATATATATGGCTAATTGTTTGAAAAGTTCAAAATTATTTAATTGATCTAGTACTCATTTTGGAAAAAAAGAAAGAAAAATAAAAACAAAACAAGTGAAAGTAATCCAATCATTGTTTCAAATTTCATTTAGCGAGTATTTTTTTTCCTGCTTACCGACTAGAACGTTAGAAGGCACGAAAGGTGGCCATAAGAACCACTTTACTCCTCTACAAGAACCACCTTACACCCGACTAAATTAGAACAATACATATTTTTCCAATCTCTGACTAAAACTCCAAATCAGATTGAAACTTTAAAAATTGAATCCGATTCAATGAATCCCTCTCGCAATCAACAAGCTATGTAGCATAATCCACTACGTTTAATAACACACATAGCACGTGTAAACTTTCTGGATTTCTTGTAATTTTGCCAAATGAATTTATGCAACCAAACTGTAGGTATTCAAATTGCTTTCTAATATGCTAATTAAACAATTAGGAATGTACAATAACAATAACATTTGAACAAGTATATTATGACATTGACTTTTACTAGCTCCTTTGATTAACTGAACATATTGAAAAAGTTGTAATTTTTCACAGGAATGAAATATTCCTAGTTGTTAAACAACCTGTGAAGATATGAGCAACACCTTTGTTGTAGGTTAGGATAGATTTATTTTCTTATAATATTATCAAGGCTTCTTATCTGTCATAAATGAGAACTTAAAAAAAACTTGATAATCCAAAGTTCAAGAAAATGACATCTTCAGAAGATTGTTAAAGAAAGATATGCAGTGACTACTGACTATGCTAATTCTCAAAAAAAAGTTTCATGTTTGAGACTTAAAAGCTCAAAATAGAAAAGATTTGTGAGTAATGGACAATAGTTATAATATCATACAATATGATAAAAACAAATGAAAATGAGTGGAAGAAATCTTCAAGAAATCAAAGTAAAAAAATTTTAGTGGATACAGATTACTTCCAAGAGAAATATGTGATTTCCTTTAAAAGCAATCCAATACTGACATTGGCCATACAATAGCCAAAGAGAAAAAAAAATTGCTAATTTACTATAAGTTAAAGAGTATACTAACTTGAGGCCATTTGGTAGAGTGGTATATTCACTTTCAGGTATTTTTGCCGTTCTGAGCTGCACAGATTTACAGAGATAATCTCACTAGACACCAACTGCATCCTTAATGACACAAATGATAAATCAAAGCTCTTACAGCTCTCCTGCTAGAGGAAACAGATTCAGCATTGCCACAAAAATTGAGTCCAGAAGCTGAAATAATGCACAGTTGAAGGTTAGTCACGTGGCAAAGCCATAAGGCAAATGGGCAAATTTAGACTTGTCTTTTAGTGAATCATAATCTTTGCTAGTATGTATTATTTATAAGCACATTGAAGAATTTTTGAAAAAGACACGTACTAAAGATGATATATAAGAAACAATTTTATAAATGAGCTCATAATATATAAGAAACATAGCAGGGTACAACACATTTTTTACAAAAGATGTATAAGTTGAATGAGACCATTCATAAGCATTAATAATTGCCTATTCATGAGCATTAATAAGCCCAATCGACATCTGTTGAAGCTTTTGTTCCTTATTTCTGTAGTTTAAACGAGTTTTCATTAATCAATAAGCACACACAACCAACATAAACAAGTTAGTTTGTCATGCACAGCAAACTTATGTGGTGAGTCCAAAGATTTCATCTTGAAATTTTGCACTTCCATCATTGAAAGAACTCAGATGCTAAGGAAAGGGTATTTTACAAAAGAGAATAGGTCAAAGTATCCAATTTAACCTTACTTAGAATGAAAGTTGAACATCAACAATTCATTAAAGCATGGGTATAGATGCCAAATATATTTCTATCCAGTTTAGAACGTGTAAGAATTTAGACGTGTACACAGAACTTATCTGCATGAATGATAATGTCCTGGTGAACCACGGCACTGATAGTGCCAATTCAGCATTCCGACAACCCTCATAATCTCACTTAGAAAGTACCTAAACTTAGTATTGCAAAATGAAACATAAAAACACAAATATTTGAAATGACATTTGAATGGAAAATAATAACAAAAGGTAGTAAAAAGTATTCGATTTTGCAACCACTTTTACCTAACTTTTAAAGTAAAGTAGATAAACAATAGTTGGAAGTTTAATGCCCAATGTATTGCATCACAAGAGATCCTCGATTCTTTAATCAAACTGTGGGTATGCTATGTTTATCGTTATTAATTTCAAGTTTTTCAACGCAGCAAAAAATGGAGGGCCGACACTTATACCGCATTTTTTCCAATTTAATTTCTTGCAATCTTCCATCAAGCAAAGAGGGGAGGCAAGATTGCTGAGTTCACCGCTCAAGAAAGTAAATTCCTAAAGGATACTAAATCACGAGCCAACCCCGTCAAAGTTAATGATTTGGTATGTCCAGGACCATGATCCGATGAGCGATAGATTGCAAACAAAACGGAGAAGATTAAAAAAAAAAACAAATTGAACCTCACCTGACGCGATGAGGAGACCTAAGAGCCATCTCCTCCCATCGGGAAAGGCGACTCTCGACTCCTGGGGAAGCGGAGACAACTCGTTGGAGCAGCGGCACCGGAAAGAGACCGAATTCGTCTTGTTGGGAAACCTCACAGTGGTGGACTTCACTCTCGACGAATGAGGAAACAGCGAAGAGAGAAGAGGAGTAGAGGGTCGAAGGGAGAGTTGAAATGGCACTGCCATTGGAGGCTAAGGCGGACGCGGAGAAGGTGAGAAGTTAGCGGCCCGGAAATTTGGGTTGCTTTTAATTTATTGCTTATATATTATTTCTGTAAATTTGGGGGTTTTATTTATTTAATTCAATTGATAAATGATTTAAGTGCGCAAATAATTAATTATTGAGCCTAAAGTTTCCATGGAGAGGCGGACCCCACCCATCAGCGACCCTTGGTTAGTATTGGCATGATAATTGTTTCAATAAATTTTGGGATAAATATCTCCGTCCTTTTAGAAAATGTGGAACTTATCAAAAGGTCTGAAATCTAATAAATATATTGATAAGATAAAAAATATTAAAAAATATAATTTATATACAGAATTAGGGTACTTTAATGGTAATTTTTTAAAAAAATGAATTCTCATTATCTAAAGTGGATAATAAATTCAGAGGAGATCAGGATTGAGGACCAATAAATCTGAATGGTCTACTCTAATAGTTAAGCAAAATGAATGTAGTATTTTCGGCTGATGAATTGATTGTGAGATATGAAAAAAAGGTTTGCGAAGAATATAAATTGATTTATGAAATTATATTGAAAGGAAGTTATGTGTGTGTGGATTTAGGAATTAGAGTGGGAGCTTGAAATTAATGTAATAAATTATATATTATTATTAAAAATATATAATAAATTATATAGATATATAACAAAAAAAAAAGTTATTACATTATATTGTTCAATAAAATTGTGTCCTACGAAATTTTGAAACATAAAATTCATCTATAATAGAATATATATCTATATCTTTAGCTAAATCTTATTCAATATAGAGTGTCAAACAATCTTCAAGAAAATCATTCTCCATTTAATTACGAAGTACCGTCTTCACATGCTTCATTGCTGAAAAGTCTCGCTCAGTAGTGGCGATAGAAACAGATAATGCCAAAACGAGATGAATCAATTTAGTTAACATAATGTAAACCTTTGACCACCCACTCTCAGTCAATTGTTGACATAACTCAACAAGTGTAGAAACTTTCAAATTTTGCATCATATCAAGTTTATAATGTACCAATTCATATTCCAAAGCAACGATGTCTTGATTTGTCAGGATAAAACTTCTTTGCAAGTTTGCAAATATCATCACTATTAATTGAATCAAATGAATTTTTCAAATCAAAAGTTGTACTAAGAGAAAGAAGTTCCACTGATGACTCATTGAACTGAGTATTTAATTCCATTAAGATGAAATCTATTACTACATTAAAAACATCAAAGTGATAATGATGCTCAATTGTAGTTTGATGACGAGAACGACCAATCTTATATAGGCAATCAAGGTCAGGCACATCAATATCATTTCTTGAAAAAAAAACTTTCACTTCATTAAGAAATTCTTCCCACCCGCATTCTCTAAGTTCTTGAAGGATGATTTTGGTAGTAGAGAACAGTCAAAATGTCTTGAGATTTTCTTTGAAGAATTTGACAAAGAGTATCTGTTGTTCTCATAATTTTATGCATTAAGTGCAAAATGAACACAAATTCAAAGTTTGCCATGTTTCTATAAATTCCCCGAACTTCAGCCTTAGCTCTTCCATTTGAAGAATAGTCACTAAGAACTTCAAAAACTTTGCAAGTTGCAGCGTACATACCTATCAAGCTTTTTACTGAGTCATAGTGAGAACTCCAACGAGTAGCTCCTGTCCATTGCAAATTACCAATCTGATTGGCCTCACTTCCAGAATCACGTTCTCCAATTGCCAACATATGTTCAATTTCATTTCTTTGTACAGTATGTAACTCAGCAATGCACTTAGTATAAGAAGTAACAATATTGACAATATTGTCCAAATGAGAAAAGAATTCCCAAATAACACTGGCATCCTTAGCGACAGAAACTAATGTTAATTGTAGTTGATGAGCAAAACAGTGGGCATTGTATGTATAAGGATAATCACTGAGAAATAATGTCTGGAGTCCATTCCACGCGTCACGCATATATATTGCTAGTATCATCATATCCTTGGCCTTTGATTTTCTTAACTTATAGATCATGATGAACAAGAACATTTGATATTTCTTTTTTTTTTTTCAAATTTAATGAGGTAGTGTCACGAATACTTTTGATGACAAAAAATCTTTCTGTCAAAATCCCATGATTGTTCACAAACCTCAAGATAATGGTCATTTGCTCCCGTTTAGATATATCTCATGCTTCATCAACAAGAATACAGAAGAATTTATCTCTAACTTCTTCATGAACCATCTGTCGTACTCTATTGGTTATAATATGTAAAATATCTTTCTAAATTTCTGGATCAATATATTGGGCATTTTTTGGAGCATTCTCAAGTACAACTTCATCAATTTCCGTACTTATTTTTGCAAAAGCCTTCACCAATTCAAGAAAATTCCCACAATTAGATGAAGATAGAGATTCATCGTTACCTCTAAAGGCACAACCTTGAAGTGCTAGCCATCGAACAATGACAATTGAGGTCTTCAAATGTAAACGATTTTTCTCCTTTTCTCCTTTAGCTTGAACATACGTCACATTATCAATATGTTGAGAGGGTCTCATCAAATTTTCAACCCTTCTCTCAGGCATAGTATGAGGCGAAGAAGTTGTAGAACCAATATAGGCAAGAAATGCATATGTTTTTCCTTGGTTTACCCTTTTCCAATTGTCAAATCCTTCATTGACTAGTGCCGAGATATTAGACGAATTAATATCATTCAGAAAAAGAAAATAATAAAAACAATATGCCTTATTTGTTGAAGGCGAATGCTTTAACCAATGAAATTTTTGAAACCATTTTTTTTTTAAACCGGCGATTTTGATTTCCAAATTTTTTAGCTGGATACTCCAACATATTTAGTTGATAAGGCTCCATCCTTAGATATGAACGTCTTATCTCATCTCGTATATTAACATGATATTCACATATTTATTTTCTTTTTTCCGGGATCTCGTTCAATACAAGCAGACGATGATCAATGATCTTTGCTAGGAGAAGAAATTAAAGGAATTTGGACACTAGGAATGAGAAGACCTTCACTAGATTGATTTTACATTGTACTAAGAATTGAAGTGCTCTCACTAGTTTCACGATCTCTCTTTTTAAAGAAAGATGATATTAATGTTTTTCCTTTCTTTATAGCAGATTAATGTTCCATCTTAAAATAGTTAAAATTAAATCCCTAAATAAACAAGTAATAGGTTACTAATGGCTTAAAGTACAATGAATTAGGTAGGGAAATAGTTATAACTTGAGATAAAATGTAAATTATTATCTTATTCTAAAATAAAATTCTGAAAGCTAAAGCCAATTGAAAAATATTGATAAAATTAATTCTAAGTTCAAAAAGATGTTTAAATGTCAACATCATATGACAAATCATAATAGAACTATAGAAGTCTATACTGATAAAAGATTTTCAAGCTTTGATGCCCTTGTAGTCCGAGATGTTTTTTTTTAAATAATGAGTAATGACAATCAATAAAAAAAAACAAATTATAAATCAACACGGCAACCAATACTGTGATTTGTGAAGACTGAAGCCGGCTTTGGCAAAATGCCAAAACCAACACGGCAAGTCGGCAACACGACCAACGCCATTAGAATGTGCAATGCTTTGGCAGCGAAGCCGACAGCAAGCAATGACATGCTCTCGCTGCTCATTGGTGGCCACGACAACAAAGTCGGGAGGCGATTGCGAACATACAATAGAAAGGAGAAGAAGAAAATATTAGGGATTTTGTCATTAGGGTTACCTGTCCTGTGTCCGGAGTTTGGATGCGCATATGCTACGTGCGAGGGCCGGTGCAGCGGTACTGATGCAGTGGAGTCGTTCTGATGTTAGACAGTGTCAATGTCGCGGTGCACCTTCACGGTGTCGTCGGTTGTCGGACGGGGCGCGCCGCGCGCATGTTGGAGATGGGAGCGACTGAGCAAGTCGAAATCAGATGTCATATTATGCCTATTTTTTGGGGGGCTGGTAGGGCTGGGCTATAGCCAGTATAACCGTTGAATAGATCCGTGTGTGTGTGTGTGTAGATTTGGAATGTTGCATTTTCACCATCATGTATTACCAACTTAATATAACAATAATCAAGTTTTATCCTACTAGATAAGATTGGTTATATGGATCATTTTACGCTATTGGGCTCTATCCCCTATTATATCATAATCTATACTTAAATATATTTTATCTTATTTTATTGTTGGTAATTAACCAATTCTTTTTTGTTTTCTTCTTTCTTGTTTGGTGTGCATGTTTGTATAGTTTTATATCGTCTAACTGAATATTTATTGGTCATCTAAGTACATGCTTATACCATGTTAAACGCATCTCTCGAAGTTTTTCCTCAATAAATGTAACTCAGACTTTCTTTCTAATACTCTCATTTCTTATTCTATCCATCGTCGTATATCCATACATCCACCTTAACATCCTCATCTTTGTAACTCTCATCTTCTGCTCATATACTTGAGTCATAGCCCAACATTTAGTTCCATATAATATAGCAAGTTTAACTGTGATTTTGTAGAACTTTCCTTTAAATTTTAAAGATACTTTACAATCATATAAAATACCCAACGTTCTCCTCCATTTCAACCATTTTGCTTGTATTCTATATAAGACATCCCTCTTAATCCCTCCATCATTTTTGGAAAATGATCCTAAATATTTAAAACTCTTAGTTCCGAGCAACTCATCATCTCTTATCTTAACAATTGTCACATTACGTCTAATATTACTAAACTTAGATTTCATATATTTTATCTTTATTCTACTAAGTCTACAACTTTTTCCTTCTAGTGTTTTCCACCAAGATTCTAATTTGTCATTTAGTTTTTTTCACGTGCTTTATCTACCAAAATAATATCATATACAAATAGCATGCACCACAGTACCGTGTCTTAAATGTACGAATTGAGTTCGTCCATAATTAGTGTAAAAAGATAGAAACTTAAAGTTGATCTTTGATATAACCTTATATTTATTGGAAATGATTCAGTTACTTCACCTGAAGTTTTTACTCTGGTCATTACATCCTCATACACATCTTTAATTAGTTCAATTTATGTTACGCTAACACCTCTCTTTTATAGAATTATTTATATAATTTCTCTTGTGATTCTATCATAAGCTTTTTCTAAGTTAATAAATATCATGTGTAGACCTTGTTTTTGCTCTTGATATTTTTTAATTAGTTGTCTAAGAAGATGTATAGTTTCTATTGTCGATCTTCCAAGCATGAACTCAAATTGATTTGTGGTCTCCTTCTTTAATCTTTTTCCTATTACTCTTTTCAAAAATTTTATGGTACGATTCATTAGTTTAATACTTCTATAGTTTGTACAATTTTGTACGTCTCCCTTATTCTTATATAAGAGAACTAAAGTACTTATACTCTATTGACCAGATATTTTTTTATTTTTAATATCATGTTAAATAAGTTTGTAAGTCATTCAATATCTTGTTTCCCTGGGCACTTCCATATATTTATTGGAATATCATTTGGTCTAACATTTTTTTTCCATTATACATCACATTTAAAACTTGTTCTGCTTTTTAAATTTAAATTGTACGATAAAAATTTAAATTTTTATACTCATTTGACCTACTTAAATTGTTGGATCATGAATTCGATAGGGGGGGGGGTGAATATCGATTTAAAAAATTAACGAGAGTACTCAGCGGAAAAATAAAAAGACAACAATGTTAACAAGATTCGTTTTACTTGGTTCAGAGCCTTTTATTGAACCCCGTGGTAGTTTTAATGTGATCAACCAAGTTTAGGTTAGGTCCTGTTTGTCTGATCCTTATGTCTAAGTGTACAGGAACTTAGGAGCGCAGGAAGTCGAGCAGAAGACGCAGCTAGCGAGAAGGACAGAACGGGAAGGGAGCCGACGGGCTCGGTGCGTCCGAAGGATGAAAGAACTGCGGAAGAGTACACCTGGTGGGCATGAAGAACACGCACGATGTTCGAGGGACGTAAAGTCGGGACGGAAGACTGCTCGAGGAGAAGGCCAGGTACTAGGTTCGGGTGAGTCCTATTCCGGATGGCCGAAATCACCCAAAGAAGCCGAACCAGAGCAAGTCAACTGGAAGTTGACTTGTCAATGGTTCGGTTGACCGAACCTCCTGATCGGTCGACCGAACCTCTCTCAATCAGCAGCCAACCGCCAATGCCACGTCAGAAGCTGACCGTTGGTAAAGCTGATCGGTCGACCGAACCTCTTGATCGGTCGACCGAACCGAAGACTTAGTCGAGCAAATTGATCGGGCCAACTCAGCTGGAAACCTTTGGCTGATCGGTCGACCGAACATAAGGATCGGTCGACCGAACCAAAGCTCGATCTTCAAATACTGCACCTGGACAAAAGACTGGGCATGTACAACAGGTTCAGTCGACCGAACCTGGGGATCAGTCGACCGATCCCTCTCGAGTCAAACCTGATCCCGAAGGTTCAGGTTATGTGATAAGCTCTAGAACCCCTATATAAAGGAGGTCTCGGGTAGCTATTCACATACAACGAACTCGAACGAAATAGCAACTCTTGTACTCTCATTCTCTTAGCAACTACTGTGCTGTCAAAGTGTAAAAGGTTTCTCCGCCTTCAGAGAAGGAGTTTTCTTACTGCGCCTTTCTTACTGCCCTGGATTAACAACCCTCTTGGTTGTAACCAGGTTAATTTCTGTCTCCTTTTATTTCTGCTATTAGTCTTATTATTGTTGCTTTATTTTAAGAGTTGAAAAGCTTTGAGGAGGGTATAATATTTATCGCAGGCAATTCACCCCCTCTTGCCGGTCCCTGCTGCACCAACAAGTGGTATCAGAGCCCAACAGCCTCAGAGGGACTAACCGCCATCTGAAGCACAAAGATTAGAACAATGGCCGGCGCGAACATTCATCCCCTGAAGTTCGACGGAGATTTCGCTACATGGAAGCAAAAAATGGAGGTATTCTTTAAAACGGATTTTGATATTTTTATTACAATGAAATATGATTTTGCAGTGCCGAAAGATAAAGAAGAAAACATGTGGAGCAAGAAGGAGCAAGCCAATTTTGTCACCAACGGAAAAAGCTGAGTTCCACCTGCTCAGCGTTCTGCCACCTCAGGAGGTAAATCGGATTGGAAGCTACGACTCCACGAAAGATCTCTGGGAAAAATTCCTAGAGCTTCACGAAGGTACTTCCGAGGTGAAGCTAGCAAGGCGCGACATCCTCCGGACCCAATTGATGAACCTCCGGATGAACCAAGGCGAAAAGGTAACGATCACGCAACTCCAAGCAAGGATCAAAGAGCTGATCACGCAACTAACCAATCTTGGAGAAGAAGTAACGAATCGGGACTCGATCCGGTACGCGCTCAATGCGTTCCCGAGAACTCCCGAATGGGCCTCCTTAGTAGATGCGTACTACATCTCTAAGGATTTCGAGGTAAGTACTCTAGAACATTTGTTTTCTACTTTTTAACTTCACGAATCTCGAGTTGCAGAGCCCAATGGAGTAGAAAAGATTAGTCAGAACATCGCTTTGAAGGCAAGAACAAACGGTTCTGACTCCGAAGCCTCGATCGACGAATCGAAAGCGGCACTATTGGTAAAACGATTTAATAATTTTTTTAAATCTAATAAATTTATATCGCAGTCGAAAAAGTTCCAACAAAAGAAAAGAGTGGTTCGTTGCTACAATTACAACGAAGAAGGACATATAAAAGATGACTGCCCAAAACTGAAGAGCAAAAGTAGAGAAAAGAGTAAGAAGCCAGCTCGACCCAAAGTTAACCTAAAGGCCACGTGGGATGATTCATCATCCTCTGAATTCGAAGTCAAAGAATTCTCGGGACTAGCACTGATGGCCAACCATCAGCTAAAAGAAACGTCTAACTCAGAAATGAGCATAGATGAAGGGGGAGGAACAACAGAAAAAGAAGAAAGCTGTGAAGAAGGGGGAGCATCGCAAGACGAGGTAAGTAAGGTACGTGCCCTAAACTCTAAACAGTCCTTACACTTTATTAAAGCTCTTTCTAAAGAATTAGATAAAGTAGAAAAGGAAAATGAATATTTGAAATCAAAAAATGAAGCTTTAAAATTAGAAATTAAAAAATTTAAAACTGATGCATGTTTTAAAAATGTTTTTCCCCATTCAAAAATAAAGTTATATGGAAAATTAAATTGGTATATACGGAAGCATCAGGGTCAACTTAGGAAAATACCAAGAAACTATGTACCCCCTAAGTTTTCGACCAACCCTGTAGGAAGGAACCTTTATTGGGTTCCAAAATCTTTACTAGGTTAAATTTCTCTTTTAATTAAAAGCTTACAGTGAGAAAAATAAACATTGAGGTTCTTTATGGAAGCTTTGACTAAGGAAGTGGTTGTTGCTCCAATAACCAAGAAGGCCTAGTGCCTCGCCACGACCTGGAAGCCGAAATATCGAAATAAAAATATTTAATTAATTTTCTGATAAAAACATTAAAAATTAGAATTAAACAATGCTTTGAAAAGTATTTAAACATTTCCTTAGAAATTCTTTAAATTTTTTTTAATTCTCTAGAAAAAGGGTTTCTTGAAATTTTTACTTAATTTTTTTTTAAAATTCTGAAAATTCATTTTCACTTGGAAATTTTTTCAAAATTTAGAAATTTTTGAATTTAAACCTAACTCAGTTTTTATTAATTAATCTTTCCTTAGAAATTGTTTAACTTTGAATTTTTTTTATACTTGAATTCAAATTTGTTTGAACCCCGTTTTTGCTATGATCAAAGGGGGAGAATAAAGATAAGTTCAATTAGGGGGAGTTAGTTAAAATTTTTGTTTGTATAAATTTTCATGCTGCAATTTATTTTTGCAAATCTATGCCTGAATTGTTAGTTTAGTAATTTCTTTAAATTACTATCTATTTGTTTTAACCCTAACCTGAACTTGGGTTGATGTACATCAAAAAGGGGGATATTGTTGAACCCCGTGGTAGTTTTGATGTGATCAACCAAGTTTAGGTTAGGTCCTGTTTGTCTGATCCCTGTGTCTAAGTGTGCAGGAACTTAGGAACGCAGGAAGTCGAGCGGAAGACGCAGCTAGCGAGAAGGACGACACAGGACGGGAGTCGACGGGCTCGGTGCGTCCGAAGGACGAGAGAGCTGCGGAAGAGTACACCTAGTGGGTGTGAAGAACACGCGCGATGTTCGAGGGATGTAAAGTCGGGATGGAAGACTACTCGAGAAGAAGGCCGGGAACTGGGTTCGGGTGAGCCCTATTCCGGATGGCCGAAATCACCCAAAGAAGCCGAACCAGAGCAAGTCAATTAGAAGTTGACTTGTCAATGGTTCGGTCGACCGAACCTCTTGATCGGTCGACCGAACCCCTCTCAATCAGCAGCCAACCGCCAATGCCACGTCAGAAGCTGACCGTTGGTAAAGCTGATCGATCGACCGAACCGAAGACTTAGTCGAGCAAATTGATCGAGCCAACTCAGCTGGAGACTATTGGCCGATCGGTCGACCGAATATAAGGATCGGTCGATCGAACCAAAGCTCGATCTTCAGAGACGGCACCTGGACAGAAGACTGGGCAGGTACAGTAGTTTCGGTCGACCGAACCTGGGGATCGGTCGACCGATCCCTCTCGAGTCAAACCTGATCCCGAAGGTTCAGGTTATGTGATAAGCTCTAGAACCCCTATATAAAGGAGGTCTCGGGTAGCTATTCACATACAACGAACTCGAACGAAATAACAACTCTTGTACTCTCATTCTCTTAGCAACTACTGTGCTGTCAAAGTGTAAAAGGCTTCTCCGCCTTCAGAGAAGGAGTTTTCTTACTGCGCCTTTCTTACTGCCCTGGATTAACAACTCTCTTGGTTGTAACCAGGTTAATTTCTGTCTCCTTTTATTTCTGCTATTAGTCTTATTATTGTTGCTTTATTTTAAGAGTTGAAAAGCTTTGAGGAGGGTATAATATTTATCGCAGGCAATTCACCCCCTCTTGTCGGTCCCTGCTGTACCAACAAGTGGTATCAGAGCCCAACAGCCTCAGAGGAACTAACCGCTATCTAAAGCACAAAGATCAGAACAATGGCCAGCGTGAACATTCATCCCCTGAAGTTCGACGGAGATTTCGCTACATGGAAGCAAAAAATGGAGGTATTATTTAAAACGGATTTTGATATTTTTATTACAATGAAATATGGTTTTGCAGCGCCGAAAGATAAAGAAGAAAACACGTGGAGCAAGAAGGAGCAAGCCGATTTTGTCACCAACGGAAAAGCTGAGTTCCACCTGCTCAGCGTTCTGCCACCTTAGGAGGTAAATCGGATTGGAAGCTATGACTCCGCGAAAGATCTCTGGGAAAAATTCCTGGAGCCTCACGAAGGTACTTCCGAGGCGAAGCTAGCAAGGCGCGACATCCTCCGGACCCAATTGATGAACCTCCGGATGAACCAACGCGAAAAGGTAGCGCAACTCCAAGCAAGGATCAAAGAGCTGATCACGCAACTAACCAATCTTGGAGAAGAAATAACGAATCGGGACTCGATCCGGTACGCGCTCAACGCCTTCCCGAGAACTCCCGAATGGGCCTCCTTAGTAGATGCGTACTACATCTCTAAGGATTTCGAGGTAAGTACTCTAGAACATTTGTTTTCTACTTTTTAACTTCACGAATCTCGAGTTGCAGAGCCCAATGGAGTAGAAAAGATTAGTCAGAACATCGCTTTGAAGGCAAGAACAAACAGTTTTGACTCCGAAGCCTCGATCGATGAATCGGAAGCGACACTATTGGTAAAACGATTTAATAAAATTTTTAAATCTAATAAATTTAGATCGCAGTCGAAAAAGTTCCAACAAAAGAAAAGAGTGGTTCGTTGTTACAATTACAACGAAGAAGGATATATAAAAGATGACTGCCCAAAACTGAAGAGCAAAAGTAGAGAAAAGAGTAAGAAGCCAGCTCGACCCAAAGTCAACCTAAAGGCCACGTGGGATGATTCATCATCCTCTGAATCCGAAGTCGAAGAATTCTCGAGACTAGCACTGATGGCCAACCATCAGCTAGAAGAAACGTCTAGCTCAGAAATGATCATAGATGAAGGGGGAGGAACAACAGAAGAAGAAGAAAGCTGTGAAAAAGGGGGAGCATCGCAAGACGAGGTAAGTAAGGTACGTGCCCTAAACTCTAAACAGTCCTTACGCTTTATTAAAGCTCTTTCTAAAGAATTAGATAAAGTAGAAAAGGAAAATGAATATTTGAAATCAGAAAATGAAGCTTTAAAATTAGAAATTAAAAAATTGAAAACTGATGCATGTTTTAAAAATGTTTTTCCCCATTCAAAAATAAAGTTATATGGAAAATTAAATTGGTATATATGGAAGCATCAGGGTCAACTTAGGAAAATACCAAGAAACTATGTACCCCCTAAGTTTTTTACCAACCCTGTAGGAAAGAACCTTTATTGGGTTCCAAAATCTTTACTAGGTTAAAATTCTCTTTTAATTAAAAGCTTACAGTGAGAAAAATAAACATTGAGGTTCTTTATGGAATCTTTGACTAAGGAAGTGGTTGTTGCTCCAATAACCAAGAAGGCCTAGTGCCTCGCCACGACCTGAAAGTCGAAATATCGAAATAAAAATGTTTAATTAATTTTCTGATAAAAACATTAAAAATTAGAATTAAACAATGCTTTGAAAAGTATTTAAACATTTCCTTAGAAATTCTTTAATTTTTTTTAATTCTCTAGAAAAAGGGTTTCTTGAAATTTTTACTTATTTTTTTTTTAAATTCTAAGAATTCATTTTTACTTGGAAATTTTTTCAAAACTTAGAAATTTTTGAATTTAAACCTAACTCAGTTTTTATTAATTAACCTTTCCTTAGAAATTGTTTAACTTTGAATTTTTTTTATACTTGAATTCAAATTTGTTTGAACCCCGTTTTTGCTATGATCAAAGGGGGAGAATAAAGATAAGTTCAGTTAGGCGGAGTTAGTTAAAATTTTTGTTTGTATAAATTTTCATGCTGCAATTTATTTTTGCAAATCTATTCCTAAATTGTTAGTTTAGTAATTTCTTTAAATTACTATCTATTTGTTTTAACCCTAACCTGAACTTGGGTTGATGCACATCAAAAAAGGGGAGATTGTTGAACCCCGTGATAGTTTTGATGTGATCAACCAAGTTTAGGTTAGGTCCTGTTTGTCTGATCCCTGTGTCTAAGTGTGAAGGAACTTAGGAGTGCAGGAAGTCGAGCGAAAGACGCAGCTAGCGAGAAGGACGGCACGGGAAGGGAGCCGACGGACTCGGTGCGTTCGAAGGACGAGATAGCTGCGGAAGAGTACACCTGGTGGGTGTGAAGAACACGCACGATGTTGGAGGGACGTAAAGTCGGGACGGAAGACTACTCGAGGAGAAGGCCGGGAACTGGGTTCGGGTGAGCCCTATTCCGGATGGCCGAAATCACCCAAAGAAGCCAAACCAGAGCAAGTCAACTGGAAGTTGACTTTTCAATGGTTCAGTCGACCGAACCTCCTGATCGGTCGACCGAACCCCTCTCAATCAGCAGCCAACCGCCAATGCCACGTCAAAAGTTGACCGTTGGTAAAGCTGATCGGTCGACCGAACCTCTTGATCGGTCGACCGAACCGAAGACTTAGTCAAGCAAATTGATCGGGCCAACTCAGCTGGAGACCGTTGGCCGATCGGTCGACCGAACATAAGGATCGATCGACCGAACCAGAGCTCGATCTTCAGAGACTGCACCTGGACGGAAGACTGGGCAGGTACAGCAGGTTCGGTCGACCGAACCTTGGGATCAGTCTACCGATCCCTCTCGAGTCAAACCTGATCCCGAAGGTTCAGGTTATGTGATAAGCTCTAGAACCCCTATATAAAGGAGGTCTCGGGTAGCTATTCACATACAACGAACTCGAACGAAATAGCAACTCTTGTACTCTCATTCTCTTAGCAACTACTGTGCTGTCAAAGTGTAAAAGGCTTCTCCGCCTTCAAAGAAGGAGTTTTCTTACTGCGCCTTTCTTACTGCCCTGGATTAACAACCCTCTTGGTTGTAACCAGGTTGATTTCTGTCTCCTTTTATTTATGCTATTAGTCTTATTATTGTTGCTTTATTTTAAGAGTTGAAAAGCTTTGAGGAGGGTATAATATTTATCGCAGGCAATTCACCCCCCTCTTGTCGGTCCCCGCTGCACCAACACCTTTGTCGACTCCTACTCCAAGGCCTGCACTCATCGAGTGCTTTCGTTGGACAATCCACTAGCAATTCGAAAATGTATTACACGATTGAATTACAGAAAATGCTAAAAGAAATTCTGACAATAATAATAAAGAAGAAAGAAAATACTTTGTCGGAGTAGCCTCGCAGCGTCGCAAGAGCACAGTAGAGCACGTGATAGAAGATCTTGTTGTTGTTTGCTCCAACCTTCACCCTCCTTATGTAGGAGGTTCGGGACGCCATGAATGTGACATAGTCGAGCCAACCAGGGTGCTCCACGTGGCGAAGCTTGTTGGAGATAAGTTTTGCATTCCGGGCGCCCGGACCTCCACTTTACCAGCTACCTGCATAAAAATGTTAGTCCGAGGCAACATGTAAACTATCCTGCAAAACAAAGTATTAGCACAATATAGTCATAAAAAAGAATAGTGTGGTAATTAGATTCTGTCTCACCGAGATCGGAATCTAATCGAGATTTCAACTTAGAGTTCCGAAATGGTTCTAAGTTGGATCAACACCTAAGTTCCCTTCCCGGAAACGCGTCCTCATAGTCACTCTTCTCCAGTGACTTACCTCAACTTACCCGACAGCTATCCGGTCAGCCCGTCGACCTAGCTGGACTTCATGCCAAACGTCCGGTCAACCCTTCTGTTGGGGTTGCAAGGTTACAAACATAGTCCCACATTGAAAACACATGGGAAAGATCATGGGTTTATAAGAGAAAGATATCTCTATTGGTATGAGACCTTTTGGGTAGAGCCCAAGAGCAAAACCATGAGGCCTTTTGGGGAGAACCCAAGAGCAAAACCATGAGGGCCTTGGCCCAAAGTGGACAATATCATGCCATTGTGGAGATATGTGGACATCCTTTGGGCGCAATAATTGGTATCAGAGCTCGGATTGCCAGAAGGACTAACCGCCGACTGTGCACAAGAGCCATGGTCCAATCAAACCATGTGGGTGGAATATTGACCTCGAACAAAGAAGTGTGGGCTCCCGTGTCCGGATCAAGAGAACCAAACACTAGGCAGGAAGTCCTAGCTGCGGCTAGGCAAGGAAGTCCTAGTATGTTGGGTGGACCGAGGGGTAGGAAGTCCTAGTTGCGGCTAGGCAAGGAAGTCCTAGTAGGTCGGGTGGACCGAGGGGCAGGAAGTCCTAGTGGGTCAAGGATCGGACGTTAGGGAGCCTGTGGTCCTTTGTTTGAGGGGGGGGATTGTTGGGGTTGCAAGGTTGCAAACATAGTCCCACATTCAAAACACATAGGAAATATCATGGGTTTATAAGAGAAAGATATCTCCATTGGTATGAGGTCTTTTGGGTAGAGCCCAAGAGCAAAACCATGAGGCTTTTTGGGGAGAGCCCAAGAGCAAAACCATGAGGGCCTTGGCCCAAAGTGGACAATACATTGTGGAGATATGTGGACATGCTTTGAGCGCAACACCTTCGATCCGTCTGGACTTCGTGCCAGCTATCTGGTCTGCCCGTCGACCTAGCTGGGCTTCGTGCCAACTATCCGGTCGGCTCGTCGACGTAGCTAGGCTTCGTGCCAGATATCTGGTCAGCTCGTCGACCTGTCTGGACTTCTGCACACTTGATCAAAGTGTTTAGAACACAAATAAAACTAACTTCATCTACTTTGTTATTCATCAAAACTTGAGTTAGACTGTTAGTGCTAACCGCACCAACATAAATCACCTAAGTTAGTTACCTAAATTTTTATTAAAAAAGTTAATAAAAATATCTCTTCGGCCGCTCTTTTATTTCTCCATCGTTTACTAGTATCCATTGAATTCATCTTTAATACATTTTATTTGAATAAGATCTCTTGTATTCTTTTCTCTCATTTTAGTTATTCTATAAATATCTCTTTCCTCTTCTTTTGTATCCATTTTTTTATATATATAATAATTCAAAAGTTTCATTCTTTGCTTCATTCACTACTTTCTTAATCTCTTTCTTGGTTATTATATACTTTCTTAAATTTTCATCATTCTTACAAATATATAATTCCTTATATGCTATTCATTTTTTCCTTTACTTTCTCTTGTACTTTCTCATTCCACCACTAAGATTCCTTATGTAGTGGTGCATATCCGTTTGACTCACTGAGTATACTCTTAGCTACTATTTTTAACTTTGATATCATCTTATCCCATGTCATATTAGAGTTATCGTATATTTCACCTAATGTTTGCACTTCTCTTTAAATATATTTTGCTTCTCATTCTTTGACTTCCACCATTTAATTGTAGGAGTCGTATATATTTTCTTTCTATTGATATTATGTTTGAGGCGTATATCTAACACTACTAACCTATATTGAGTAGTTAAGTTTTTTCCAGGGATGACCTTGCAATCTTTATAAATCTTTCTAACCATAAGATAGTCAATTAATAATTTATTATTTTCACTTTTGAATATGACCAAATGTTCTTATCTTTTCTTAAAAAAATATATTAGCTAATATAAGGTCATATATTATCGCAAAATCTAATATAGTTTTCCCTTTTCATTTCTAATTCCAAGCCCATAACCCCCATGTACCCTATCATATTTCTCATGCCATGTCAATACAATTTTAATATTTTTTAAGTACAATTTCAATGTTTGTTAGCCTGGTATTGAACAGGAGTCTCTTCAAGATGTTACTACGGATGACGGTCGGAGTCCACGTTAGCAACACTCTATGCACCCAGACAATGTCTAGTTGCCCAGGTACTAAAAAATATGTTATCAGCAAATCGTTCCAGAGCCGTTGTGAGCAGATAAGGTACATTGCTGGGGGCGCCCAGCCGTCAATTTGGGTTGGGCCCGTCGGGTTGGCCCGCCCCGTCAAACAATTTAAGCGGGTTGGGTTGGAATTTTATCAACCCAAGTCCGCCGTGGGTCGACCCGCCTAGGCCCGCAACCCGCGCGGGTCGGCCCGCTCGGGCTTGGGTTGGCCCGCGGGTTGAAAAACACATGTAAGCTAAGTTTTAGGCCAATTTATTATCTTTATTTGTTATAATTTTGAAATAAAAATAGTACTTTTCATCCAACATAAGTACTCATTTGTGTTCATTTATATGTAAAATACATGTTTATGTATACATTTAATTGTAGAAAATTTTTTTGAAGTAAAATGTTGAAGATATGAAATATTTTTTAATTTTTTTTAAAAAAATTGATGGGCCCGCGGGTTGGCCCGCCAAACCCGTAACCCGCCTTAGAATGGGTTGGGTTGGGAATTTCCCAACCCGCCAAGTTGGCGGGTTGGCCCGCCCCGCCCCGCCAAATGGTTAGCCCGCCACGGGCCGACCCGCCCCGCCACGGGTTGACCCGTCTGACAGCTCTAGGCCAGTCCAAACACTTGGAGCTGCCATGTCAGTCAACGGGCAAATTCGACCAGTAGGTTATAAATAGAGCTCTGGTGTTAGAAGTTTGAAGAACACACTTTCTGTAATCTCATTTCCAATTCTGTGCCTTTAATTTACGCTTTCAATGCTTGTACAAGACTTCTCCGCCTCTGAGGATTCACTCGTAGAAGGAGATCTTAGTGAGATTTCATTGTCTCGGATTAGCAATCCTCTTATTATAAACCAAGTAAATCTGGTTGTCTTGCATTTTCTTTTTATGCATTTCAGTTTACTTTAATTAAGTATGTTTTTGATAAAGCCCAGAGATTGAGAAATGTCAATTTTTTTAGGCAATTCACCCCCTCTTGCCGGCTACACTGGGACCAACAACAACTGCACTAATCGTCTTCAGCCCAACGTGCACCCTACCCGTATCTTAGGTGTTGTCAGCTTTGTAGTCATCAGGGTTACTTTGCTAGGTGCTGCCTGAATTTTCAGTATGCCAAATATTGACTCTGCGGCCCATTCTTCACATCCTCACCCTATCTTTGGACTGTCTATTTTCCATATTGTTGCTTACTCACTAGAGCAGCTCTCTCAGTTTGACTGGATTCTTGACACTGGCACCACTAATCATGCCACTTTTGATATCGTCAATCTCTCCATGCATACTCCATACATTGGCTTTGATAGTGTTATTGTTGGTGATGGTGTTGACCTCCCATCACTCATACAGGTTGTCTCTTACCACTCTCTACTTCATATTACTTGAAGTTTCCTCACACCCTCTGTATTCCCTTGATCAATAAGAATCTTTTACCTGTTTCTCAACTCTACAAATCTAATGATGTCATTGTTATTTTTTCTTCCTTCACTTTTTAGGTGAAGGATCAGCGCATTGGGGCAATCTTCCATCAGGGTTCACTTAAAGGGGATAGAGCTATTAGGCTTAGAGAAAGCATATTTGGAATACTCATTTAAGTTGGGAGTTTTATTAACCTAAGGTATAAAACCAACACCTAAGTTCACTCTCCCCAATTTTCCTTTCTCCCGATTCTTCATCGTCGACCCATCTTTTTGTTGGATCGTGATCGTTCGATAGAGGGGGGTGAATATCAATTATAAAAAAATTTGAAAAGAGTAAGCGCAGCGGAAAAGAAAGAACAATGCTAACACAAAACCTTTTTACTTGGTTCGGAACCTGTGTCGACTCCTACTCCAAGGCTCATACTCGTTGAGTACTTTCGTTGGGCAATCACTATCAATTCGAATGATGATTACAAAATAATTAAGTACAAGAATTGATAGAAAGAAAATACCAACAAGATTAAAAGAATTAAACTGAAGACAACGCTTTGTCGGAGTAGCCTCGCGGCGTCGCAGGAGCACAGTAGAGCAGTCTGAGAGTTTTTGAGATGTTATTGAAGCTCCACCCCTGGCCCTTCTTTTATATGAGGCTCGGGGCGCCCCGGATCCCTTCCGAGCGCCCTGGTGTGACGTGGCAGACCCAACCAGCGAGCTCCACGTGTCTACACCGCGAAATGGATAATATTTGCCTCCGGGCGCCCGTACCTCCTTTCTCCAGAATGTCCTTCTCCTGCAAGACAAGGTTAGTCCGAGGCAAATATATAATGTGTATCCTGTAAAACAATGTGTTAGCACAGTTTATAAGTTCAACATGAAGAGTATGACTTAGATTCCGTCTTTC
The DNA here is from genome assembly GCF_018446385.1 of Zingiber officinale. NCBI lineage: Eukaryota > Viridiplantae > Streptophyta > Magnoliopsida > Zingiberales > Zingiberaceae > Zingiber > Zingiber officinale. The sequence goes on from NW_024589822.1 coordinate 278,469, forward strand.
TGAGACCGGAATCTAGTCACGATCTCGACTTAGATATCCGAAATGGATCTAAGCCGGATCAACGCCTAATGTTCCCTTCCCGGGAATGCATCCTCATAGTCACTCCCTTCCAGTGACTTACCTTTACTCACCAGCCAGACGTCCGGTCAGCCCTTCGACCCGTCTAGACTTCTCGCCAGCTATCCGGTCTGCCCATCGACCTAGCTGGACTTTGTGCCAAGCATCCGGTCAGCCCGTCGACCCACATGGACTTCGTGCCAGACATCCGGTCAGCCCGTCGACTTGTCTGGACTTCGCCTACACACTCGGTCAGAGTGTTAAATAACGACAAACCTAACTTAGCCTAATTTGTCATTCATCAAAACCTGAGTTAGACCATTAGTGCTAACCGCACCAACAATCTCCCCTTTTTTGATGGAATGACAATCTGGTTAAGTTAGTAAAAAGATATGCAAAAACCAAGCATGATTTTTAAGGTTTAAGTTAGTTTTTAAATTTGACATTTTGTTTCTCTAACTTAACCACTTATCCCTCCCCCTTTGGCTTTCATCAAATAGGGACATAAGCAACAATACAGAGTACAGACAAAGTAAAAATTGTAAGAAATGATGTCAAGTCAACTTGGGGGAGTTTTAAATTTCACCATATAGTAACTTAACTTTTGTAACATAACTAAGTTTTTGAAAAGTAGCTAATTGTAACAAAATAACTTAGTAATGAGTTAGGACATTTTGAGATAATTTTTGCAAAATTAATTTTCAAAATGAATTTGCAAACTTAGAAAGAATTTTCCAATCAAAAATTTGACAAGCTAATTTTCAAGTATAAGTGTATAAGTTCCAAATTTTAAGATCAAGTTTTAAATTTTCAAAATAAGTTTCAACTTTGAAACACTTTTCAAACACAAGTTTTCAAAATCAAAATTTCAAAGATAAGTTTGAAAAAAATCTACTTTTTCAAAACTAATTAAAATTTTTCAAAATAAGTTTGTAAAAGAATTAGTTTTTAAAACCTTAGTTTAGAATATCCAATTTAAAAACTTAGTTTATAAAAGCTAGTTTTCAAAACTAGATTTATCAAAAAAAAATTCAAACATAAGTTTTCGAAATCAAAAATTTTAAAACTAAGTTTGAAAAATCTACTTTTCAACACTAATTAAGATTTTCAGCACTAAATTTGTAAAAGCTTCAAATTTCAAAATCGAAATTCAATCTTAAAACTGATTAAAAAAGTTTTAGAAAAGATATTATTTTTAAGGTGGAGAAAAATAATTTTGGTGCTAAGTGTGAAAGTAGGTTGATTTAATCCTCCCCCTAAACCTGACATTTAAAATAGTTGTCTAACCAATTAGGTACTTACTGACTATCAAAAGATAGCAGCTTTCACTTAGTTAGTCAAGTTAAGTGCATTGTAATCAGTTAGTGTTTGACTAAACTGAATAACTTAACTTGATCAATATATGTTTGGTATTTAACTCCCAGACTTATATCGATGCACTGACATAAGCATCTTAAGTCCAGGCAACTGGCCTATGCATCTCACCCCTTTCTATGTTCGTCAATCACAAGCAAGTTAAAACTAGGGTGTTGGTGAGATGCTCAAATGCTAATCCTAGGGGAACATGATTTCTAAGGGATTGACCTAGTCTAAGGCTAAAAGATCTTTTTGAAATTCTACAAATAGGAAAGTTTTGAAAAATAATTTTAACCTAGGATTTAAGACAACCATTTTTTAAAATAATTTTGAAAATCCTAGTCTATTAAATTAAAGCAGAACCAATCAAATCTGAAATGATAATCAATAGATCAAGATGTACTACAAGAGCTGTAATAGTGTCATAACAGAGCTATATAACAAACATAACTATTGAGATGATGAAGAAGGTGGTCCGGAACCCAGAGAACGAAGTAGTGTCAATAGCTCAGTATGTCGGGTTTGGTCATCCTCTCGTAGGTCTCGTCGCAGGTCGGAGATCTCCTGCCGCACATCTCGTCATAGATCGGAGACCTCCTGTCGCACCTCTCGTCGTAGGTCGGAGACCTCTCACCGTATGTCTCGATGAAACTCGGAGGACTCCTGCTGGAGGCTCGACATAGCTCTCTCTAGTCCGGATACTCGATCGGCTAGAGTGCGAGGAGCGGGACGTGGGACTCGAGCTGGTGCTGGGGCAGGAGCGGCCTCGTTAGGAAACAGTGCGAGAAAAAACTCATCCTGCTCTGCCTCCTCCTGCTGGGCATCTGGGTCGGGCTGGTGTTGTGCCCCCCTCTGCCAAGACATAATACCCTCACCATCTATATGGACACCAGCTAGGGAAAAGTTCCTAGCTCCTATAACGTCAAACTCGGTCATAGAGCGGTTAATTTTTAAAATAAGTTTTTTTTTTTAAATTTAAGTTTTAAAATAGTTTTTAAGTTTAAAAAAATTTTAAGTTCAATTTTTAAAATAAATTTTTAAGTAAAAAAGATTAATTTTTAAAATAGTTTTTAAGTTAAAAAAAAATTAAAATAATTTTTAAGTAAAAAAAAAATTAAGTTTAATTTTTAAAATAAAATTTTAAGTTAAAAAAATTTAAATTTAATTTTTAAAATAAATTTTTAAGTAAAAAAAATTTAAGTTTAATTTTTAAAATAAATTTTTAAATTAAGTTTAATTTTTAAAATAAATTTTTAAGTTAAAAAAAATTAAGTTTAATTTTTAAAAATAAATTTTTAAGTTAAAAAAAAATTAAGTTTAATTTTTTAAAATAATTTTTAAGGAAAAAAAACAAAATTAAGTTTAATTTTTAAAATAAATTTTTAAGTAAAAAAAATTAAGTTTAATTTTTAAAATAAATTTTTAAGTTAAAATAAATTAAGTTTAATTTTTAAAATAAATTTTTTAAGTTAAACTAAATTAAGTTTAATTTTTAAAATAAATTTTTAAGTTAAAATAAATTAAGTTTAATTTTTAAAATAAATTTTTTAAGTTAAACTAAATTAAGTTTAATTTTTAAAATAAATTTTTAAGTTAAAATAAATTAAGTTTAATTTTTAAAATAAATTTTTTAAGTTAAACTAAATTAAGTTTAATTTTTAAAATAAATTTTTAAGTTAAAAAAATTAAGTTAATTTAAAAAAAAAATTAAAAAAAGTTAAGTTTAATTTTAAAATAAAATTTTAAGTTAAAATAATTTAAGTTTAATTTAACATGTTAATTTAATTGACTTAATTAATTAATTTAATTTAACTTAATTAATTTTAATTCTTTTAATTTAATTAATTTCATTTAGGTCCTTAGTCATCTCACTCGATCTATGTTTTCAATCAGGAAATCCTAAAATTTTGTGAGATGAATTAGGTTCAATTTTAGGGTTTATTTTTAACTTGTGTTAGATTCAGGTTTAGCTTTGGGTTCAACAAATAGACGTTCTCTGGATAAACTTCTGGGCTATGGTGAGTCACTTGGACATCATTAGAGTAATCATGCCTTCGAGGTTTTCCAAATAGTCTTATCCACTCGACTTAGTACAAAACCTTGGTCTAATTAGTTAGGATCCATAAAGGGTAGCTTCGGTCAGTTCCACTTAGCCAAATGCATCAGGTCGAAGCCATATCTTCCTAGACATGCATAGACTAAGCTTCCCTAATATACTATCATCCAAAACTTCACCAGTATCGTGGGTTAAGTTAAACTTGGTCCCTTTCTAATTAGTCCTTGTTACCCTACCGGGTAGGTTGGTTTGGATTACCCTGTCGGGTAGGTTAGTTTTGGAGGTGCCAACTATTCTGGAGCCTCCCCCTAAATTAATGGCTGTTAATTTAATTTTTAGTTCTAGGTTTATGTCTATTCCTTTTATAATTATATTTTACTTGGTGATAGTTTAAATTTTGGTGAGTTCTAGTATATTTAGATTTTAAATTTTTTTGTTTAGGTTTGTATTCTAGTTTTTGATTTGGTTTATTTGAATTTATGAAATATATTTTATCTTTAGGGATATAATATTGGTTAGGTCCTATTTTCGTGGTCAAACACGCTTTCGGAACCCAGGCTTTATTTGTTGGTTTGTATTGGGTTATTAATGATTTAAAAGTTTTATTTGAGTTCGACTTATATCCGAGTCCGGTTTTATTATAACATGCTTTTTGATTATTTAGGATTAAGTCTAAATTTTTTGATCTAGTAGTAAATTTTTCTAACATATTTTTTAAATTATTAATTTCTAATTTTAATAATGAATTCTCCTCCTCAAGTGTTAGATCTTGAGTTGGTTTATTATTTACAACTTGTTCCTTGAGGATTTGATTTTCCTCGAGGAGCAATTTGTTTTCATTTTCTAATTTAACTAACTTATTTTTTAAGCAAGAAATAATTTTAAAAAACTTTTGGTTTAAGGTTAGGAATACCTCTTCGGAACCTTCGGAAATGAGTACGGACTCGTGGCTCGATTCGGGTTCAGATCCGTCTTCCGATTCGTCTTCCGACTCAGCTTCGTGGGCCATCAGTGCAAGGTGGCTCTGGTGCTTCTGATCTTCTACCTCCGATTCGTTCGAGGAGGAGTCGTCTCACGTCGCTTTAAGGGCCTTCTTTTTGGTCGGCTTCGGTTTGTCGATCTTCAATCTTGGACACTCATTCTTGTAGTGCCCCTTTTTGTTACATCCGAAGCATGTCACATTCCTTGTATCAGCTGGCGAACTGATCTTTTGTAGATCCTTCTTGCTGAAGCTTCTCTTCCTCTTGGTGAACATCTTCCTTACCAGGTTCACCAGGTGTTCTTCATCTTCAGAGCTCTAGTCAGAGTCTTCTTCAGGTTCAGGCTTGTTCTTCTTGGAGGAACCTGCATATAAAGCAATATCTTTCTCGGCTCCAGTGTTAGTCTGCTCATGTATCCAATTCACAAAACAGTTCATCTAATTTAAGCTTAGTTAAATTCTTAGAAACTTTGTAGGCATCCACTATGGATGCCCACAAACTATTACGTGGAAATGCGTTTAACACATACATGATTAGGTCTCTATTGTCCATCTGGTGGCCTATTGCGTGGAGCCCATTGAGGATATCCTTGATCCTCGCGTGTAGCTGACTCATTGTTTCTCCTTCCTGCATTTTTATATTAAATATTTTATTTAATAATAAATCCCTTTTTGTTACCTTAGCGTCGCTAGTTCCTTTGTGCAATTCGATCAGCTTGTCCCATAGTTCTTTAGTGTTCTGGTGCGGTCCTACCCGGTTCAGTTCTTCCCTTGTTAGTCCGCATTGCAAAGTGTTGATTGCTTTGTTCTCCGTCGATGCCTTTTTCTTCATGTCCGGAGTCCACTGTTCCGGATCTAGTGGATTCCCGGAGTTGTCGACTGGAGGTCTGTAGGTTTTTGTGACGGTTAGCCATTGGTCGAAGTCCATCTTGAGGTACACCTCCATTCGCTTCTTCCAGTATGGGAAATCATCCCCGTTGAAAAGGGGAGGTCGCACTGTGCTGAAGCCCTCGATCTGCGACATTTTAATCTGCAAAAAAAAAACAAATAGAGAGGTTCCAAGACTTGGTCTTGGATTAGTAGTGCGGGAAGAATTAAATAAAAATAACTAAATTGGTGTTGCACCAATTTAGATTTAATTACGACGGAAGGAGATTTCCAAAAAGGTAATAATACCAATTTGGAATTTTACGAAAAATCGAAATCCGAAAATAGGAAAAAAATTTGAAAACAAATCACCCCCTTGTCTGATTGGTGGTTGTATCAAATCAGAGCGGTACCTGCTCTGATACCACTTGTTGGATCGTGATCGTTTGATAGAGGGGGGGGGGTGAATATCGATTATAAAAATTTTTGAAAAGAGTAAGCACAGCGGAAAAGAAAGAACAATGCTAACACAAAACCTTTTTACTCGGTTCGGAGCCTGTGTCGACTCCTACTCCAAGGCCCGTACTTGTTGAGTACTTTCGTTGGGCAATCACTATCAATTCGAATGATGATTACAAAAGAATTAAGTACAAGAATTGACAGAAAGAAAATACTGACAAGATTAAAAGAATTAGACTGAAGACAACGCTTTGTCGAAGTAGCCTCGCGGCGTCGCAAGAGCACAGTAGAGCAGTCAGAGAGTTTTTGAGATGTTGTTGAAGCTCCACCCCTGACCCTTCTTTTATATGAGGCTCGGGGCGCCCCGGATCCCTTCCGGGCTCCCTAGTGTGATGTGGCAGGCCCAACCAGCGAGCTTCACGTGTCTACGCCGCGAAATGGATAATACTTGCCTCCGGGCGCCCGGACCTCCTTTCTCCAGAATGTCCTTCTCCTGCAAGACAAGGTTAGTCCGACGCAAATATATAATGTGTATCCTGCAAAACAATGTGTTAGCACAGTTTATAAGTTCAATATGAAGAGTATGACTTAGATTCCGTCTTTCCGAGACCGGAATCTAGTCACGATCTCGACTTAGATATCCGAAATGGATCTAAGCCGGATCGACGCCTAATGATCTCTTCCCGGGAACGCGTCCTCACAGTCACTCCCTTCCAGTGACTTACCTTTACTCACCTGCCAGACGTCTGGTTAGCCCTTCGATCCGTCTGGACTTCTCGCCAGCTATCCGGTCAGCCCGTCGACCTAGTTGGACTTCGTGCCAAGCGTCCGGTCAGCCCATCAACCCGCTTGGACTTCGTGCCAAGCGTCCAGTCAACCCGTCGACCCACTTGGACTTCGTGCCAGACATCCGGTCAGCCCATCGACCTATCTGGACTTTGCCTGCACACTCGGTTAGAGTGTTAGATAACGACAAACCTAACTTAACCTAATTTGTCATTCATCAAAACCTGAGTTAGACCGTTAGTGCTAACCGCACCAACACTTTTCTCCTCTTCTCATCGTCATCGCACCGACCGCCGTCAGCTGCCCCCTTCAACCCGCAAGATGTCGGCACTGCCAGCCATTGACGTTGTCAGGCACAGGAGACTTGTTGTCATTGAGTTTTTTCTCCTCTCACGCGATCTGCACAGACGACAACACTCACAGCTCGGCACCACTATCGTTGGGAGGGTGGAGTCGATGAAGGGAGTTAGGGCAACCTCCCCCCGGCGCGCGGGGGCCCCTGCTTGTAGATTTATGCAGAGTAGTGGTTGTTCCATCAGGAAGGTGCATCGCCTCCTCTTCATTGGATTTCAATTACTGTTTTCTCGCAGATGTAGATCTGCTGTCGATCCCTTATGTGGGACGAACTGGTCATCCCTTTTTTTTGAGTTTTCGATCTTCCCTTTCCATTGCCGGTTCTCTTGTTGCCAATTTCAACAACTATCGATTGTTGGTCTCCATTAGAGAAGAAGTTACCAACACGGAATTAGGGTAAGGCATGCTTGGTTTTGGGTTTGTAGAGATCTAATTTCCAATTCTTGTATGAGATGTTTGCATTAAGTGGGTTGATTGATCACAGTAGCTTCGACCATGTTCCCGGCAATAGCTTCATTGTAGCTTTGGCCATCAATTTTGACGATGAGTTTCTCCAACTATGAAGCATCTGCTAAGGTGTTAACTCGGGTGAGTTTTTAGAGTTTATTCATGCTTAGCTCAGTCCAATGAGATGGTGGAATGGTTAGGGTTATCTAATGTGTAACAAACTAAGTTTGAACAAATTAAATAGTAGATAATATTAGATTGATTCGGATTTGAATCAGATTTGTTGGATAGCAGCCAGATCTCTATCTTGAGGGTGTTTGATCTATTGGATGGTAGCTTCACAATCCTCTGGCCACAAATTTCGACGGCCATTGCTCTGGCCCTAGCATCCACTACCACCGGACTAAGATATAAGGGGAGAAGAAGAAGAGGCTTAGTAGCAAGAAGGAGTTTAAGGCATGTTCTTCTCATATTATGTTTTTTTTTAGTTCCTTAAATTCATACATGTTTAGTTCCCTTGTAGTCCGGTTTTGAGGATTTTAGGAGGCCATGAAATCCTAATGTTTTGGGAACCTTATGAGTTTGTTAGTTTTGGTTTTATTAGCTTTCCATGCTATGAAATCCTCCTTATTGATGATACCTTTGAAGGTTAAGTTAGGTTTAGCTCCTAGAAATTTTGATATCATAAATTGAACCCAAGTTTATGATTACTTTGTGTCATGTGTAGGTTTGGATCTTAGGGGTTAAGTTGCCATGAAACTAACCGTCTTGTGCTTAAAATATATGTAAATTTTGGAATTTGTTTTTTTTTTGTACCTTTGTTTATTCTTCCTTCTTATCATGCTAACTAATGAGTCACATGTTAATGTTAGGATTTCAGTTTGGTTCTAATTATGCCCATGTTTCTTCTTGCTCTTCATCAGGTTAACTTAATGAGTCACATGTTAATTCTATGTATTTTCAGATTTTTGATGTTTAATATATGCATTCAATTATGCTTTGATAACTTAGTATATTAGATTAGTTCATTATTTCAGGGACATGTATGTTGGTCCCCGTGGTTATTTTGATGTCATCAACCAAGTTAGGTTAGGTCATGTTTTGTTTTGATCCCTGTGTTTAAGTGTGCAAAAGCTTTAGAGCGCAGGAAGTCGAGCGGAAGACGCAGCTAGCGAGAAGGACGACTTGGGAAGGGAGCCGACAAGCTCGATGCGTCCGAAGGATGAAAAAGCTGCGGACGAGTACACCGGTAGACGAGAAGAACATGCACGACGTTCGAGGAATAAAAAGCCAGGGCAGAAACATGCTCAAGGAGAAGGTCAGAAATTGGGTTCGGGTGAGCCCTATTTTGGTTGACCGCAATCACCCAAGTTATCGGGACTTCGGAAGAAGAAAAGAAATCAAAAGGAGCTGGTAAAGCAAGCTGAAGGCGCCCTCAACGAAGTGTTGGAGGAGTCTCGACTGCCTACAGGCATGAGGGCACCCTCATTGCCTTGAGGGCACCCTCCACATTGTCCAAGGTGCCCTTAAGGTCATTGAGGGCCCCCTCGACCCAGTCTACTTGACTGTTTCGTAGTTGGATAAAGTTTTATCCGATGCCTCGGTTGGAGGCGCCCTCAACCTCTTGAGAGGCACCCTCAAGACTCGAGATAGGATTTCCAGAAGCTATATAAAGGCCCCTGGAGCTAGGAAATTAGTAATTCAACTATGTATTCAATTCCTAGCAATGCTTAAGAGCTTTCAGTGTATAAAAGGCTTCTCCGCCTTCAAAGAAGGAGATTCTGTCTAAGGTGTTCAACCGTCTTGGATTAGCAACTACCTAGGTTGTAACCAAGTCAAATCTCTGAGTCTTCTTTCTTTCTTTTTGGTTATTTGATTTTATTTTACTATTGTTATTTTAAGAGTTGAAAGCACAAGGAGGGTATATTTTGTTTTGCAGGCAATTCACCCCTCCCCTTTTGCCGGCCCCACTACACCAACAAGTGGTATCAGAGCCAAACCGCCTCAGAAAGACTGACCACCGACTGAAGCATTAAGATCAAGTCGATGGCCGATGCAAGTATTCATTCCCTAAAATTCGACGGAGACTTCGCTACATGGAAACGCTGAATGGAGGTATTTTTCAAAACATAATTTGATATTCTTTTAATTATGAAATATGGTTTTCCAGTCCCTAAAGACAAGGAATAATACAACTGGACGAAAAAAAACAAGCTGATTTCGTGACCAACGGAAAGGTAGAGTTCCATCTGCTCAGCGTTCTGCCGCCCCAGAAGATAAGTCGGATCGGAAGCTACAACTCCGTCAAAGATCTCTGGGAAAAATTCCTAGAGCTCCACGAAGGCACCTCAGAAGTGAAGTTAGCAAGGCATGACATCCTCCGAACTCAGCTTACAAATCTTCGGATGAACAATGGCAAGAAGATAGTGCAACTCCAAGCAAGAATCAAGGAGCTAATAACTTAACTGAATGACCTCGGAGAATCGGTAACAAACCGAAACTCGATCCGGTATGCACTCAACGCCTTCCCAAGAACTCCAGAATGGGCGTCCTTAGTAGATGCATACTACATCTCTAAGGACTTTGAGGTAAGTACGCTAGAAAATTTATTTTCTACATTTGAACTTCACGAGTCTCAAATTGCAGAACCTAAACAAATAGAGAAGTCAAATCTTAATGTTGCCTTACAAGCCGAGATGGATGATCTCGACTCCGAAGCGTCGATCGATAAAATTGAAGTGGCGCTATTGGTAAGGAAGTTAAATAAATTTATTAAGACTAATAAATTTAGATCATAGTCGAGAAAGCATCAACGCAACAGAAGGACGGTTCGATACTACAACTGCAACAAGGAAGGGCACATCAAGGATAGCTGGCCAAAGTTAAAGAAAAGGGACAAGGAGAAGTCTCAAAGACCGGCGCCCTCCAAACGTAAGAGTCTGAAGGCTACATGGGATGAATCATCATCCTTCGAATCAGAAGTCGAAGCCTTCTCAGGAGTAGCACTGATGGTCAACCATCAAATTGAAGAAGAAACCAGCTCAGAGATGAGCATAGATGAAGGGGGAGAATCAGAAGAAGAAAGCTGCGATGAAGGAGGAGCATTAGAAATTGAGGTAAGTAAGGTACGTGCTCTAACTCCCAAGCAGTCCTTTCAGTTCATCAAAGCTCTTACAAAAGACCTAGTAAAATTAGAAAAAGAAATTGCTGATTTAAAAATATTGTTAGATAATTTACAAACAGAAAATGATAATTTGAAATTACAAATTGACAATTTGAAAACAAATGCATGTTTAAAACCTAACAACTTTCAAAAATTAAAATTTAGAGTTTATAGAAAATTAAATTGGTACATTAGAAAATATCAGGGACAACTTAGAAAAGTTTCCAAAAGTTATGTACCTCCTAAATACTTGATTAATCCAGTAGGAAGGAACCTATACTGGGTTTCAAAATCCTTTCTAGATTAAATTTTTGTAAGTTAGCGCTTTCAGCAAGAAAAATTAAACAGTTAATTTCTTTATGAGACTTTGTCTAAGAAAGTAGTTGTTGCTCCAATAACCAAGAAGGCCTAATGTCTCACCACTGTTTGGAAGCCAAAATATTGAAATAAAATATTTAATTAACTTAATGATAAAGCATGAAAATATAAATTAGATAATGCTTTAACAAGTTTTTTTAAAAATATTTTTTTGAAAATTTTTGAAAAATATTTTGTTTAAATTGTCTAAAGGTTAGAGTTCTTTGTTAACTTAGAATTTATTTTGAAAAATTTCTACTCCGTTTTTGTTGTGATCAAAGGGGGAGAGATAGGTATTAGGATGTATACTAAAAGGCTAGTTTTTTATATGAACATTTATTTTAAATAAGAATCACATTGGTCAAATGTCTGCATTTGTAACGACCACCCTTCTTACTACTACTACTCTCTAAGGGTGACCGTTACTTAACTACTAACTCTACTTAACCGGTATGATCAAAACCACGAGGAGTCTCTACAGAAAAATTTCGGAGATGCACCGGTGACCATAAAATGAGATACATACATAGTATACTTCAGCCACAGGCGGCTGGAACATATATCAAACAACCACGCAGTTCATATATAACCAAAATAATCAACTCTCGCAAAACACGATAAAACGATCCATAGAATAGCATGTACAAGTTCTTTTAACAATTTGACGAAAACAGTCTTAATAAATTCTTGGCAAATCCCCAGATCTCTCCCATAGTCCTGGCATCACACATCATCGAACACCTCCTTGTCGCCTTCCTTTGCTATATCCTTTCCTTTCCTTTATCTGTAGTAAGAGGAAATGCAATCTATAAGCAAAATTGCTTAGTAAGCGCTATCTAACTCACAAAATCTCGATATGCATGTACATATATCTATAACATAAACTAACTGAATGCTTACTGAAAACTACTCATGCTCATCTAATAGTAAAGGAATCAAATAGGCTGAAATGCTAAACATGTAAAGCTACTCATGCTCTTTTAATAGTAAAAGAATCATAACAAACTGAAATGCTAAACATGTAAAGCTACTCATGCTCTTCTAATAGTAAAGCACTAAAATAATCTGCACACTCATGATATACAAAAATAAATCTGCATGCTGGAAATAAAGCTAATCATGCTCAATAAACTCATAAAGAAAGCAAATGAAAACTAATACTGTATGCTTAGCATTATAAGAGCTAAACTTTGCTGGTTCTAAACATAGGTGATACTTGTTTCATTTACTTATAGCCTTATACCTGAAATTAATATTTAACTTTCTTCTTCTCTTTCTTGGGCCCAGGCTTAGTACCAAATGCGCGCTCTCTAATAGAGACTGAGGTAGCGAGCCTCCAGTCCTATGAGGGTAAAGACCTTGGTCTTACCAGGGCCAAGACCTTGGAATTGGTCACTTGGATTTGTTTAACGACAACCTCGGAAGTCGGGTACTAGCCTCTTACTTTAAATTACTTGTTATCTTTTCTAACTAGACCTTGGTCTTTTTCTCTACTCATAACTTCTCATAATCCCCTAATAGAGCTTACTAGAACCTTGTAAGTATATCTAACAAGTAGAGAATTACAACTAACTGAGTATGCTATAAAAATAAAGCAAAGTCAATCAAACTACAAGATAAGTTTAATAGTTGTTCATGATCAAGAAAACCAAGAAACTAACACTACATACTTTAAATAAAGGTTGTTCTTGCCTTTTTGAGTAGCAAGGAAAATGCTAAACCCATTCTAACTAAATAAAGGGCTGTTCTTGCCCTTTGAGTAGCAAGGAAAGCTAACTGTATGCTTCAATTTAAAGAGCTATTAGAAGCAAATGAATACATATAACATTTGCTACTGTAAGAGAAAAGAATTGCTACTGTAAAGAACTAAAACATAATGCACAGCAAACCCGAATGCATTTATGCTAGCAAAATTCTGCACTTGTTAGCTTAATAAAATTCTGCATTATAACTTAATAAAATCTGCATGCCATACTAAATTGAAGTACCTAAAAATAACATGGTACAACACTTAAAACCTCATGATCAAGAACTTCGAACACTTAAAACCCCAAAAGTATAGAAGAAAAAGATCTCAGGTCTGAAGCTCGGATTCAACAGGACATATCAGAATCCACCTTACAAACAACACAAAGCTCCATTCAACTGACTAAAACATCAAGCTCATAAACCTGGTACCCAACTACCATTCAATAATAAACAGAACCCAAAGTACTGTCCTAAGCTCAAGAATCTCAAAAGAATTAAAACGGCAATGATTCCAGTCACAAACCAAAAACCATTTCAAAGAACACTCCCTACATCTCAGCTAAACACGACAGCAAAACACATCCGGCTGAATCCACACACATTCTGTAACAATTAAAAAACAGAACTGATCATGAAGCACGGAGGATAGAGCTCTTCAACCTACAAGAAACCAATGGCACAGAACAACTGAAATCTTAAGCATACTACAGCAGCAATGCAAAGAGAAAATAAACATTGGTCTCTTTCTATTATAGCTACTCATAATCACCTAAAGGTTTTAATAAAACTCCCATTCGTATAGCAACAGATCCTAAGGATTTTATATGGCCACTGAATTCTTCAAGCATGCTTCAATCAGAACCAAAAAGAAGCAATCAAATCTCGAAACCACTCTAGGGTTTCCAACAAGCTCCGGGAAAGACAAGAAACTAACAAGAAATCCGAAAACTACTCTTACCGCAGGTGAGTAGCAACTTACCAAGATGTTCTTAGACTTACAACCAAAGAGGAAGACTTCTACTGCTTCTAGGGTTTCCGGAACTTGCAAGCTCCGACCCTTCCTCGTGCTCACGGTTTCCTCTTGATGAAAGGATCACGGAGATGTGAAGACCTCACGGAGAAAGGTGCTCGCCGGCCGCCAGAGGTGCCCTAGCCTCCAGCTGCAATTTCGTTCGAGAAGAGGAATGGCGCCATCGAGAGAGAAGGGTGAGGAAAAGTTTAGGTTTTGGAAAATAATCCCTAAGTTCTCCCTTTAATAACTAACTATTTCTATTATCCACTACCCGTTAAATATATATCGTCCCTTATTTGAACAATATCACCCGCTGGCACACTTGGTCAGCCGAATCCGCTTAAGACTTGGTTCGGCTGGAGTTCGTGGGTTCGAATCTCGGCTTGGACATTTTTTGTCAAAACTTCCTTCGTTTAGTAAAAATATCAAACGACCTCAAAAAATTACATAAAAATACTCTAAAAATTTCTAAAAATTTCTAGAATTTTTCTATAGTATTTTTAAATATTGTTAAATTACTTTTGGGACTCGAAATGAGGAAATTTGGATTTTTACAATATTTATGTTAAATGTAGTTGTCCATTTAATTTATATTGTAGATAACATGGTGTGTGGTGTCACATAGAAGATCATGTTAACAGTTCCTTATAAATTATAAATAGTAGCTCACAACTAAGATGAATTGGGACAAACCATTAGAATGATTGTAGTGTAATTAGGTATTAGTTATCTTGACTATAAAATTACACTAGTACACTATGAGTGCATTGAGCAGGACCATTTGAGGTTGTTCTTTTATATTGACTGCATAAAAGAATAGAACATCTGTTATTATGGAAGTGTGTGCTCTTAATCCCGATATAATAATAAGTACATATACTTAGTATTTATTTCTTTAATTTATCAATAAGTGAGATTTATTCAGTTGGATCAATAGGCTCGATAAGTTGGGAAATAATATTATTTATATAGTGTGTTGTTGATTATAGAAGGAAACTATGTCCTAGTAATCTAGGTTGATGATGTCCCCTTGAGAAGCTCATAAGGATTGTCATGTAAACTCTGCAGGTGGATCTAGTTCGGCATGACAATGAAGTTGAGTGGTACTACTCTTGGAGCTAGATGTTAATTGAGTGTCAGTAACTCATTTGATTAATGGACATTCGATATCTTAAACACAGGGACATTAACAAACTCATAATAAGAAGGAACCCATAATGTAATATGAGATTGATGCGGTAGTTCAATAATAATTCTTTAGTGGTATGAGTTATTATTAATGAACTTGAGTTGGATGTTCGGGGCGAACATAGGAAGCTCAAGCTCATCGGAGACCAAAACTAATTTCTCCTCTCGGTCCCTGTTGTAGCCTCTATTAAGCCTTATATCCACAAAGTCCACTTCTTACCCAAGTAATGGGCCGACCACATCCTTGCTTGGTGCAAGGGGGCCGGCCAAGCATGGGCTTGGAAGCCAAGAGGTGGCCGGCCAAGCTCGGTGCCCAAGCTAGGGGTCGACCACTAGAAAAAGGAAAAGGAAGTTTTGTTTTAAAACAAAATTTTGTTAAAATCTTTCCTTATTTGTAGTTATCTACAATGGTTAAAAGAGAAATTTTATTTTGTTAAAATCTTTCCTTTTTTATAGTTATCTACAATGGTTAAAAGAAAGATTTTAATTTCCTTTCATAGCCATCCTCATGGTTTTAAAAGAGAGTTTTAAAATTTAAAATCTTTCCTTTTATAGATTTCTACAAAAGATTAAAGAGAGATTTTAGTTTTGTTAAAATCTTTCCTTATTTGTAGTTATCTATAATGTTTAAAAGAGATATTTTAATTTTTGATAAAATTTTCCTTTTTTATAACCATGATTTAAAAAGAAAAGTTTTAATTAATTTTTCATTATTGTAGTTGTCTATATGTTTTAAAAGACAGAGATTAATTTTAAAACTTTCCTTTTGTTGCCATGTACAATAGAAAATTTAGAAAAGAGAGATTTTAATTGTTGTTAAAATTTACTTTTAAGGGGAGGCCACAAATAAGGAAGTTTTAATTATGTTTAAAACTTTCCTTTTTTGTCATGACCAATGATTATAAAAGAGAGGTAGAGGGTGCCTCATGAGTAGATAATTCTAAGATCTCTCTAAGTCCTCTCTCTTAATCCTTGTGGTGACCGACCCTCTCTTTTCTCTTCTCCCCTTGATTTCTTCCTTTAGGTCGGCGGTATACCATCTTTCCTTCTCTCCCTTTCTTCTTTCTAAGGTCAGTCTTCATATCCATTGGTGGCCGAAACTTGAAAGAAAAGGAGAAGACTCTATCTCGATAGCCGGTTACTTGGAGAGGAAGAAGAAAAGAAGGACTTTCCTATTTTGGCATCCCTTGGTGGCTCGAGAGTCTTGGAGGAGAAGAAGTGGTTCGGGTGGATTCTATCTTGGTAGATCGTTGCCCACACAATGTCCAAGAGGAGGAGAGGAATACAATAGAAGATCAAGAGGTCTTTAGCTACAAAGAAAGGTATAAAGAATTAATCGTTTCCGCTTCGAATTAGTTAGTTAGTTTTCTTTGCATAGATTCTGAAACACCAATACAAGAGGCTAGCGATTTTATGTTTCAATTTCGTGCTATCGATTTTGTATTTCGATTTTACATTTCGATCTTGTGTTTCTATTGTAGTCTCTGTAGTTAAACCTAGGGTTACTATAAGAAGTTAAATATCCAATTTCTTTGAAAGACTTTGTCTAGGAAGTGGTGGATGATCCCATAACCAAAAAGGTCTAGTGTCTCGCCATGTTTAACCTGGAAGTCAATCTTTGAAATAGATATTTAATCAACTTCTGTAATATGGTTTAACTTAGGAAGATCACATCGGTTAAACTTGGAGTAAAAATGTTAAGTATCATTTCCAATCCAAGTTTAACTTCTGAAGAGCAACTTGGATTAATAATGTTAAACATCATTTGCAATCCAAGTTTAACTTCAGTAGAGCATATGGGTAGCTAGGTTAAGTTCTGTGCTTGTACAAATTTTTATACAGAGGAAATAGAACGGAATCCAAGTGTAGCAACCAACAATAGGAACAAGTTTAGGGGGAGTTAATAATTTTCAAAAACAAAAAAAAAATGATAGGAACAAGTTAATATTTTTTTCTTAGAAAATTACAAATTCTATTATTGCAATCTTTATGCTTAAAATGTTAGTTTAATAATTTCTTTAAATTACTACTTGTCTATTTTTTACCCTAACTTGAACTTGGGTTGATGCACATCAAAAAGGGGGAGATTGTTGGTCCCCGTAGTTATTTGACGTGATCAACTAAGTTAGGTTAAGTCCTGTTTGGTTTTGATCCTTATGTCTAAGTGTACAGGAGCTTAGGAGCGCAGGAAGTCGAGCGGAAGATGCAGCTAGCGAGAAGGACAGCTCGGGAAGGGAGCCGACGGGCTCGGTACGTCCGAAGGACGAAAGAGCTGCAGAAGAGTACACCGATGGACAAGAAGAACGTGCGCGACGTTCGAGGGACGAGAAGCCGGGGCAGAAGCCTGCTCGAGGAGAAGGCTGGAAATTGGGTTCGGGTGAGCCCTATTTCGGTTGGCCGCAATCACCCAATCTATCGGGACTTCAGAAGAAGAAAAGAAGTCAAAAGGAGCTGGAAAAGCAAGTTGAAGGCACCCTCAACGAAGTGTTGGAGGTGCCTCGGCTGCCTACAGGCATGAGGGCACCCACATTGCCTTGAGGGCGCCCTCCATATTGTCCAGGGCGCCCTCAAGGCCCAGTCTACTTGACTATTTCATAATTGGATAAAGTTTTATCAGATGCCTCGGTTGGAGGCGCCCTCAACCTCTTGAGAGGCACCCTCAAGACTCGAGATAGGATTTTCAGGAGCTATATAAAAGCCCATAGAGCTAGGAAATTAGTAATTCAACTTTGTATTCAATTCCTAGCAACGCTTAAGAGCTTTCAGTGTGTAAAAGGTTTTTCCGCCTTCAAAGAAGGAGATTCTGTCTAAGTTATTCAACCGCCTTGGATTAACAACCACCTAAGTTGTAACCAAGTCAAATCCCTGAGTCTTCTTTCTTTCTTTTCTGTTATTTGATTTTATTTTACTATTGCTATTTTAAGAGTTGAAAGCACAATGAGGGTATATTTTGTTTTGCAAGCAATTCACCCCTCCCCTCTTACCGGCCCCGTTGCACCAACAATGTATGTTATGAAATTGATGATAATATGCATGTGCAATGTGATTCCAATGTGTAACTGATACCATGTGAAGTTATAGGTAGTTATTTTTATGAAGACAGTTTAAGAACCATGCATGTATACTTGCGAGTAGTTCTCTCAATGAAGACAGTTTAAGAACCATGCATGTATACTTGTGATGTATGATATAAAGGAGTTATATGGATAACTAGAAGAATACGTGCTTGTGTGGTGACAATACAGGATTGGTGCCTCGGGATGAGCTCCGGGGAGAGCCTTTCCAAAATAAATGATAGTGCAACGCATTTGTCACGCCCCAAGTAGTCTCTGCCAGAAGAAATCTCGACAGTATCTCTCTTGTACGGGTGACAATATAAAATTTTACTATAACCAACTCATACACGGCCAACACGGCCAGAACAATAAATATAAAAATACTAACAAACCATGCAGTTTATATCCAAACAGCCTCTGACTGTCACCACAATACAAAAGAAAGCAAAAACAACATCTAACTTACCTCTTCTGTCGACCGACAGACGCGTAGCAAAACACACCAAATAAAAATCAATTAAGCAAGCAAAAATCCAACCATCACAATGTCTTAAGTAAGACCATACAATCCAAAGTGCAAAACCAATATAAGTCTGAAACAAACAGAAAACCACAAGACTAATACGTAAACTCTCGTGACCAGGGGACTAGCAACTGGAACCTCTTGACGGCCTCAACCTGAAATAAAAAAATATCAACAGGGTGAGTCCAACACTCAGTGGATACTAAGTTGACATGCATAATAAGAAATAACTAGTAGTAATAAATATGTGTACAATCTCCTGAAGTAATGGAAAATGCAAAACAATAAGAAAATGAGAAACTGTACTCACCAAGACCTCCTATCAGAATAATAAGGTCGTCAGACCAAAGGTAACATGTCCCTATATGCATGTCAAACATATGCATCCATCCAATATGCAGCAAATAAAATGTAACAAACACAAACAATAAATGCAATCATGCATATGATGCCAATGACATGTCCTGATCATCCCTGACGCAGTCAGCCATCTCACACACGATGGTGAGACCGAGTGGGTAGGGCTATGATAATTGTGCACTCTGCCATCATTGCTCCTGATGAGTGACCGAGTGGACAGGATGTTGTCGGAGTATACCTATCATCCTACCCCAAATCATAAGTGGGGGAGCTCAATGCTCTCATCTCCCTGAGACAATCCAGAGGAGGGATCCCTGTCCTGCTACCACGCTGCAGTCACACTACACATGAGCAGACCAGCGGAGCACCGACAAAGCAATCTGTTACAACACATCCTGCCTGAATAAAAATCATTAACCCATGAGTGGTTGTGTATGTAGATCCATGTAACTGGCGATGTACTCAACAATAATGAAGTCGACAATCACTCAGCATGCAATCATGCGAGATAGTGCATGACACTAAGCATAAAAATCCTGACCATATCTATCTCCATAAAATATGTACCAAAAATAAACGGATCAAATAAAATAGATCTAGGTACACGGGTCAGATATGGTAAATGTCTAGTCCGGTGTATCCTAAGGCATGGTATGTCACTACCACTATGAGCAAAAATAATCATGGCAATAAACAAGAGAGTATAAAACATAAATGCAGAACAGATAAAAGCATGCAACAGGTATCATGTAGTGGCATACCAAAGCAAAGATAAACATAATTGTTACTAAAGGCTATAACCTATTACGCATATCAACATGACATATCAAAACAGATAAGTCAAGGTACCCGCCTCCGATATCGTGCATGCCAAAGGTAATCCCACGTAAGGCAACTCGTCGCATATCAAAGTCCTACAATAAATCATACATGTATAATTTTATTTAGCTAAATTCAAATGAATTAAGTAGCTAAAGAAAATGTCCAACCTAATTAGGGAAAACCCTAATCAACATGCTCATTCGCCCTACCTAAATTTAATCCCTTGGTCAACTAGGGTTAGTTTCCTTAACCCTAATCGGTCCACTATTCCATTGGGTTTAAATCTAAACTAAACCAAATCTAGTAAATATTCCATTCTTCATCTAACTACCCTAGAACATAAATCTACAATAAGATCAAATTTCTAGATTCCCAAAATCAATATCTCACCTGCTGGAAATTCACCTCGCTGCTCGGATCAAGAAAAGACTAAGAATTCGCCACTACCAGATTGAGATTCAACACTGGATACCCCTGATGAGCAAGAGACAAGAATGCTCAGTCACATAAAAAAAACTCAACATCCAACAGTACATGCAATCCGCTCCCTGTTAACCAAATCTTACCACAACCAGATTCGTAACCTCCTCCCCAAAGCTATTGTGGTGGTGAACCAGAGCAGCGAGAAGCGGCGTGAGAAGACCGGCTGGTGCCACGATGAAGAGACACCAAGAGTCGGCGGTCTAGGGCACAGGGGAAGGTGGTCGCGAAGAGGAGATCGGGAGGGGAAACTGAGAGGCTAAGTCGGTGCGAGGGGAGCGACGCCAGCGAGCTCAACCTCGTATCGTCGCCGTGATCATGGCTTGAGCAGGGAGACGGCGTCGTCACAGGGTGAAAGGAAGAAATGGGGAAGAGGAATCGAGAAGAAGAAGTGCCTGATTCCTCTTGGCCACTGCCTTATACACGAGGGAGGAGAAGCGGTGTGAGGAAGGGTCGCACCGTCAGATGGGGGATACGAATCGGCGATGGGGAAGGAAGAAAGGGGATGTCGTTGGGGAAGAAAGAAAGAAAAGTGAAGGAAAAGAAAAAGAAAAGGAAAAAAAAGAAAAATTAAACTTTTCCTCATTTAAATGGGATAGCGGAATAGGCTTCCCCTAGCCCCAATATTTATCCTCGTAACCTATATCATACGATCTCCGAAAAATTCTCAGAATTTTTTTTTAAAATTTTAAAAAATTTCGTTATGGTTATTCGCCCTTTTTCGGTATTTTACAGCATTGGTCTCGACTAGTGTGAGTTGTACCATAAGTCATATTCTTGTTGTGCAACTAATTACATGATCATGGACCAAATGAACGTGCTCCAATGATGGTTACCACACCTACATCATGTTCGTCCCTTGTTAAGTTATGCATAAGTTTTCCTTGATATAAAGTAAGTTTATGCTCCATGTTTCCTAATTATGTTCTTGCTTATGTTATGCTCTTAATAAGTTTTAGATCTTCATATTAGTTATGCTTAAGATTATATTTTTGTTATGCTCATGTTCACGTTTATGTTCATACATGTTTAAGTTTATGTTATATATGTTCATGCTCATGCATATGCTCTTATACTCATGTTCACGTTTATATTCATATATGTTCATGTTGATAATATGTATGTCCATGCACATGTCTATGCTCTTATGCTCATATTCACGGTTATGTTCATATATGTTTATGTTTATGTTATGTATGTTCATGCTCATGCATATGCTCTCATGCTCACATTCACATTTATGTTCCTATAAGTTTATGCTTAAGTCTAGGTATATTCATTCACATATATATACCTTTATGTTCATGTTCATGTGTATGACTTTGCACTCAGTATGTTTACGTTCATGTTTTAGTATGCAAACATAAGGAAAATACCTTAACATGAATAAAGTTTTAGCTAGGCATGTCTCTCTTTAGGACCCATGAATATAGGAATTGATTAATACATAAGTATGGGTTG